>NC_041046.1:6104245-6192220 GCF_900634775.1 Gouania willdenowi
TCCTTGAAAAATCGCATGTAAACCTTCTTAAAATCTCCAACCATTGAAACAAAAAGAAAAAAAAAGTCAATAATCATTAAACATACATTTCAATAAATAATTCTGAAAGTTTACATCCCATGGTCCCATGCTGCCTCTGAGCTTTATTCTGTCTGTTGTCATGGAGACGAGGTGATGCAGTGATGGTGGAAACTTTTCCTTAACTTTCTACATTTAAAGTTTTTTTCCAGTAGTTCCTTCGTTTTCAATCCCCTCACTGAACCTGGAGGTTTGATCATCCAGGATATATTCATTTTTAATTTTATTTTATTTTATTTACTCTTTTAATTCATCTTAGACTTTAGTCTCTCTTTGCTTTTCCTCGTGTGACTATTGCATCAAAACAAAGCGTCATCTTTAATGATTCACGTACAGTGTTGGGAGTAACTCATTACAAAAGGAACAAGTTACTGTAATATATTCCTTTCTTAAGTAACGCAGTAATATAACGCATTACTGAAACAAAAATCAGCAATATAATACTCGTTATTATCTCAGTACATGGGTTACATGGAGACTTTAATGAATTCCACTGAAAAAAGAGTCAAAGTGTTGAAGACACCACCACAAATTCTACCCATTTCTGCATCATAGAAGAAGAAGAACCTCCTCACCGACCTCCTTCCTGTGGAGCGGACTGTTGCAAATCATAACGCATCGCCATGGAAACGGACTGCACATTTTTAAGGTTTATATAGAATTACTCTCACAATTTCAAATTCATTCATACCTAATGATACCCGAACATTAAGGTTTTCTTTTGTGTTTTTGTTTAATAGATGCATTTTTTAAAAGGAAAAGGAAAGTGTTCAGTGGTGTCACATTTGTAGACATTAATCTGTAATGGTATCAATATAATAAGTTAGTATTTTAAAATGGCTTCACATAACATACATGTTCGATTAGCTGAAAGTAACTTAAAGTAGGTACATTTTGGAGGTGGTGATATTGTAACACAAATATGTTCCATTTTTTATGCCTGTTACTAGTAAAATAAAATGTAGTACGATTTTAGATTAACTTGTTAGATTAACACTGGTCACGTGTGAGTAAAATCACCGTAATGACATCATGTAGACTGTAAGAGCAACTCCTTAGCTTTCAGAGACAGGTGGGATTTCTCAGACAGAGCAACTATTATAGCTGAGTCAAGTGTTCCCGGAGATGCGTTCAGGGTCCCTGGGAAACCCAGACATTTTGATGAGTTTGTAAAGTCTGGCTCGACGATTCGGACAAGAAGTGAAAAGAGGACATGTCATAAACCAGATGTATGGTCACCCTAGTTTTCAAATTGTGCTGCTCTTTCTTCATTTTGTCATTTTGAAGCTCACGTTACAACCCAGCTGGGATACACCAATGAAATTATTTATATCAGGAGTTTTTCTTTCCTCTTTTAGGTGAAATAATAATAAAAAAAAAATAACAGCTTAATTTGAAGCCAGTCTTTCTTTGTCTTGTCTTCCTTTGAGTGTACTGTTGTCCAATAAAAGATTACATCAAAAGCAGGAGCCAAAACATCATTGTTATCATTTCTCATATTTATGCCCCAACATTTCCTTTACTTGCCAAGATGTGGCATTCTCATTAAAAAAAATGCCAAAAGTACCATTTGGAGACTACTGCTTGTGAGATTTGTTCCCAAATTTTAAGTCACAATAGAATCTTGCCATTATCCCAATCGTCAAGATTACAAGCTTGGCTGTGTGAGTGTGATTGATAGAAAAGTTCATGTTCCTGTTCATATAACAACACTTATTCACCTCAGAAAGTCTTTGAAAACCAGCAACAAGTTGGTCAGGGGGCGTTTCAAGTCATTTACAGATTCTGAAAGTGTGGGTCCTAAGATTTCCAATAGTTTCACACACATAGAAATGAAGAATATTTGAAGAACCTAAGATCATTAGAATGTTGACACTTTCTGAAGATCACAAGGTAGAAAACGGTCGACAGTGATTCTGAAGTTTTGATCACCTCAGAGTGGCAGGCTGAGGTGGCATTACCCCCACCCCCCAGCAATGGTTGTTAATAATCACTTTAACCATTTTAATGCGATACACAGCCACAGTTAATATCTTAAGCTTCCGTATAGAGTTGAACTGAAGCGCAGCAGCTGAATTCCGTCTCGTATCGCCTTTATCGGATGACCTTTGATACAGTTATTTGAAACGTTTTGCTACAACATGCTTGTTGTGTCACAGAACAATCAATAAGAAGACGAAGGGAACAATGTTGAATTTAAACGACATCGGTCCAGGCTCACCCAGAGAAGTGAGTAGTTGCCAATGCTGATGCTACTTTGACTGTTGATTACGTTGTCATAAGCTAGCTGCTGAATAATGACAATGGTAGCCTCAATGTTTGGTTACGTTGTGATATGTTTTTAACGTCACAAACGTGTCAAGTCACTGCTTCTCATGAAAGTCTCAAGTTTTGTCACTAAAGTCTAGAGTCAAGTCCCAAGCCAAGGCCAGTTCGGTCCAAGTCAAGTCAAAAGTCTTGAACTTTAATTTACAAGTCTAAAGGTGCGTTTAACCCGAACGTGACTTCAGCGACTCTGGCAACTAGATTACATTCAAAATCAATGTCAATAATGCGACTTCAAGTGATGCGACTCGGGCGATTCCAGTGGCTTTGTCGCACAATCCCCCGGCTGTTACTGTCTATAGCGCTGCAGGCTGCAAAACTCCCTCCTGCTGCAGCACAAAAATAAAGCAATATTTATGAAATTTCGATAAAGTATTATTGTGACTTTGAACATCTTTCCATTAAAAGGTTGTTGTGGAGTCTGGTAACTCTGGTGAAATCTCATCCCGTGAAACTTCTCTGCAGGAAGACGGACGTTCCAAACCTCCTTAGAACACTCTGCATTCCTTTGTTGTTTCACGTATAATGTGCCACTAATAATTTTAAGTATAATACTAAGGAATGTCTGGGTCTCCTCTTCTGTTTACACGTACTGCACCATATTTTCTCAGAGAGAAGTGGTCATGTGACCAGGCACGTCATGCCCTGTTTCCATTGAGCTTTTGCAACACATTTCAATATAGAAATGTCTGAAAAACTTCCTCATAAAAACTTTTTAGCGATATTTGAGTGTATTTTAAAAATTTTCCATTATTATTATTTTCAAGGGAAATGGAAACGCAGCTAGAAACAGCTAAAATATAAAATCAACCTGCATCAATGACTGTGTATGGGGTCGACCATCATCTCCATGTTGGTTCCTGATAAAGTGACCAATGTCGTTCCACTTGTTCACTGCCGATCTTCAGCTGCTTAAAATAAAGTCTGTTTTAAATGAGAACAAATTAGAAATACTTGACTTTGACTTCCCACATTGATGTGACATTTGATGATTAAGATTGCGCACTAGTGAAGAGCTAAAGTGGATTTGTTATGATGGATGTGACAGAACAGCACGAGAAACAAAGAAGGCCTTTTAGCAGAAACATTTATCCTCACGCATCCTTCAAAATACAAATACGTTCTCCTCAAAGCCGCGGCTTGGTGATTTGTAGCATGTAGGAATTACATGTTGTGGCTGGAGATTGATGTTACATTAAGCTGAGTCGCCACTGAGTGGTAATTATATAGCAAAGGTACAAAGATGTGAAATGGGAACAGCTTATCCTCCACTTGGCAGTTGAATATCTTGATAGCATAAAAAGAAGAAGAAGTGATACTTACTCACCCAACCCTGACTCCTCTGCAGAGAGAGAAAAAAACATTACTGACGGATGTAATTTTAGAGGGAGAAATGAGTCAAAGAGGCAGGGAGAGGACATAAAAACAGATTATATTTAAGCAGTAATCAGGACAGTGAAGGGCTTAGGAGATTTTACTATGTTTAAATGTTCATAATTGGGCTCAGAGTGGAGTGGAGCCCCCCCTGAAAGCATCCACCCAAAACAGCGCTCTAAAGGTAAAAGCAGATTGGCTTTTATTGAATTGTAATGAGAAGTGGGAAATTGGATGTTAATTCTGTTCCATGTGAACGTTGCGTCTCCGCTGGGTGTGGAGCGGAAACGCGCTGGAGACGCCGAAGTTGGGTTGCATCTCGTTCAGTTATTTAAAAGCCGGGTAGGTAATTTTTGAAAACTAGTAGGTATTTGAAAGTAGCATTCTTTGTGTGCTCCGCTTTTACCCGCCCCCTCCCCTCTGTGCTCCCTTTAAAGCCACACCCCTCATCGCTTATATTGTGTAGAATCTACGTTGTCTCATCTCTCATTCAGCAGTAAATAAACACTAAACTTTATCGTTATATATGTAAAAAACCTGACTAAAAACTCAGTTTTGACTCTGTCACTGGTGACGCTCTTTGAGTGTGGGCTTGTGCACGCGAGGGGTCGAGAACGAGCAGGGAGACGTGATTGGTTAATAAAAAACGGTTGGTTGAAGTTAATACAGGTTTACAGCTGCTACAGATGATGTTCCTTCTTCAGAGCACACAAGACAATTTCAACCAAAAACTTCAACAGTGTATCTGGATGAAATTACCTACCCTACCTTTAAGATAAGGCAAGTGGAGGGGTGTGGGGTGTGTGTGTGTAAGGGGGACATATAGAAGATTTCACCTAATGTATATGCTTGTAAATATGTGCCTGTGTTTAGTCAGTGACAAGACGGAGCCTCACCTGTCAGCATGGCATGTAAAATACTAACAATGATGTGAGAAAGTTAATCTGTCCACTCTGCTGTTCTATACATTAGTTTTCTGTGCATTTTAAACATTTTCATGTTCAAAATTGTTGAATTTGTGCATTTTCTGACCAAATCTATTGAAAAATATGTAGAAAAATCTTGTTTTTCTTGCTATTGTATTGTTAAAACATATGGAATAGATTAAATAACATTTAAAAACTTTCTATACAACTGAATGTTTTAATTACATTCAAACTCGTTCCATTTCAGTGCAAGAACATACAATATATTCAAGTCTTCTTGCACTTGCAGAATAAAAATGAATAAAAGTACAGAGAAATAACTGCTCACTATTTAAACATTTACAACTGGGTCATTTCATGTCATTTCACAAATGACCAAATGGTCTAAAAAAATGCAGATATTTTTGACCAATTATTCTCTAAATAGTAAAAAGGTTAGTGTGTGTTTGGGTCTGGAACATGTTTGGGCTTTCAGTAACAACTTAGCCGAAGGCAGTATTATTTTCATTGACCCATAACTGCATGTGGGAATGTGAGAAAAAACCTGATCTCTATTTTAATTTATAGTATATAGATTACTCTTTCTTGGGATATAAAACATTTTTTTCTTTATGCAACTTCTTCATTTTTATTCGGACCTTAACTTTGGGGCCGTTTTACTTATTTATTTACTTATTTTGAGACCAAAGTGTGTGGGATGTGTTGAAAATGTGTTGAAATGACATGAAATGACCCAAATATAAAATGATATTTAAAAAGAAGAAAGAAGAACCATTGAAGCTTCTAATGGGTTCATAGATGTGTGCGTCTGTCAGTCAGTGCCTCACCAGTCATCAACCTCACCACACGTCCCTGTGTTTAGTTCACGTACATCATGTAGTCACAGACATTCCATGCATGTTCTAAAGAAGCTTCTATAAAGACGTTAAGTGCTAATGCAGGAATTAGTCTCCAGCACATCCTAAGCTGTGTTTCCTTGTAACTCTGGATGTTATCGAGATGTTCCACTGAGAAGTAAAATATTAGTGTGACAAACATGTCTGCCAAGGTAAACTGGAATCTGGAAAACGCCGGCACTGAATTAGTACAATCAGCTTGGCAAAAATAAATAATCAGCTGTGCTCTTTCACAGCCAAGGAGCTTTTCTTCTGTTGGGCGGTTAGAAAAGCCGAGGTCTTAGCTGTGGGAGCAGGAGAGTGAGGGGAAGCGCGGGTCCATCTGGCAGAGGGACTCGATGGAGAGGAAGCCCAGGACATGCTGCTGCTTCTCTGAGAAACCTGCAGAGAACCTCAGAGTTCCATCAGCGTTCCCACGTGTATGTTCATCACAAAGCACGAGCACACGCTGCACACACCTCACTCACCACGAGCAAACGCAGATGAGGAGCTGATGATGGTCGTCTCAGACCTGGAAACAGAAGCACGAGGGCCGTATGTAACGTCATCACGGTTATTTATAACACACATTAAACACCAGCCTGAAAACAGCCTGCAGACCTGGGCAACTGGAAGCCTGAGGGTTAAATGTGGCTCTAGGTCTAGTGTTGACAGAAAATGACCCCCAAAACACACAAAATGGACAACAGAAATACACACATTTACTTTAAAAATGCAGAAGACAACTACAAAAACTACAAACCCTTTTCTCTTTCCTGAAGAATAATAAATAACAGGAAGCAAAAAAAAAACAGAAAAATATACAAAACGAGACTGAAAAATATTTAGTATTGTTACTACTTATTACACTCAAAATTACTGCAAAAATACAGAAAATTACTCCAAAAAACATTTAAAATCACAGGAGAATGCACAAAGGACAAGAGAAATACACATTTATTATAAAAACCACTGCAAATATACACAAAATAACTACAAAATATGCAAAACATCCGCAAAAATACACATAACAACTGAAAAATGCACATAAGGACAACATAAATACTTTCCCACCTTTGGCGACTCCTCCAACTTTCACTCCCACTTGTGTGCAGTGGTGTGTGTAACTCAGGGTCATCATTGGGTTGATTAACACATTAATTGAAGATATTTATCTTTTCACCAACTTATTCTCTTTATTATCACTTTAATAAAGCTGAAGAAAAGCAGAAATCAGTGCTGGTCTCTAGTGATGTGTTCAAGACCACACTAGCAGAGACCAAGACTTGCCCGAGACCAGAATGCACCGAGACCGAGTCAAGACCAAGACCGAGACAAATCGAGACCAAGACCAAAAACATTTTTTTTAATTTAAAAATATTTATAAATAAAGAAAATTATGACAAGGTTCTACTGTTTAAAAACATTTTCTCTTTAATTTTAGTTTATTTTAAATAGATTTGACGGACAAAAAAGGTGCCTGCAAAAAATTGACTAAAATATTAAAACTGCTACTGCTACTGATAAATTCACAATTATATTTGAAAACAAGACCTTTATGTCAGCTGAATTTACAGTGTTTAAAAGTATTTCTGCCAAGAAATATCATGGCTGATCACCTACACACCACAGAGTGTTTCCTCTTTGCTGTGTTTTTACAAATGTATTTTTTGTGTTTCGTGAAACCAAATTTCACAACCAACAAGTTAACGGACATGTTTAGCTCCGCCTCTCTCTCCGGTTGTGTGTGTGTGTGTCACACACGTCACTCAGTCACATAAAGGAAGGTTGTGGTCATTATACAGGGTGGATTAAATAATGAATAAAGGATTATTTTATCTCATTCTCCTCCTTGTTATTATCACATTATAAAAAATAGCAGGAATTAGTGCTGGTCTCCAACGGTCTTGAGGGTAAATCCCGAGTCCGGGCAGCCAGAGTCCGAGACAAGACCGAGTCAAAATGCTTCCAAGTCTGAGACGAGACCGAGACCTTTAAAATTTGGTCTCAAGACCGGTCTCGACTACTACAACACTACTGGTCTCGACCGGTTTTGACAGAAATCAGAAAATCCAGAGTCCAGGCAGTCTAATACCATATAATATAATTATAATGAGGTAAAACACTATGGATACATCATGAACTTAACATGTGCAGGAATTAATAGAAAGAGCAGGAAAATGAAACGAGGAGGATGGAGCACCAGAGCAAAAAGGGAAACAGTTGAAATGTCTGTATTTACCCTCATGCTTCAGTAGTTCTCATTAAGACAGGGGAGGACATGGGGGTCTTATCGCCCCCACTTTGCTCTCAGAGCATCTCAATTGATTTCTCTGACAAACTCTCCTTCAGCACCTCCTGCTCTGATCTTTTCTTTTCTTTCCTCACATATTATATCCATCATTTATGTTTAAAAACAGCATTAAAGCCCCTCACATTTACGTTAGAAAGATGTACAGTACATCCTTAGACCCTCAAATATCCATCATACGTGTTAAATTTAGACTATTTCACAGATGTTTTATGAAAATGAGAATTAGGAATGCTTGAAGCACACTGATGACAAATCCTCTCTAAGCTTTAATTAGGAACGGGAAAAAAAAGAAAAAAAGGCCAGCCTACCGGCACGTACAACTTTTAAAGTGTATTAGATGCTGCAATCATATTTAAAAACCTTATAATCTCTCTATATAATTAGAATTTTATGCGTAATTGAGAGTGAGAGTCGGAGGTCAAGGTGAGTGTTAATTCTCACACAAAAACTCATCTATAACACAATGACAACAGCCCCCACAGGCAGATTAAGGAAAAGTGCCGGAAAATAACATTATTGTTATTATTCCTATTATTGAGCTTAAGATGTTTTCCTGCAAATAAGGAAGTGGCTGTAACCAAATCTGCTTAAATGTTCTTCTTAATGCCTGCAGTTTACGACTTGTTTTTAAAGCTAAAATGAAGATGAAAACATGTCATAAGAACATCTTCATGAAATTACATTTTAAACTACTTATAAGATAAATTGCTTCTCCCTTAGGATGAGAAATTAAAACAACAGCAGCTTTTGAACAATTCCATCAGAAATGATGCTAAAGTTCGGCTGTCGACTTTCTGCTAATGTTTGAATCGGATTCTAAAAAACTCACAAATAGATATTTGTTGTATCATAATAATAATAATTCAATGGTTATTAGTTATATACATTTTTAGAGGCATGTGGTACTCATCACTCACATTAAGATCGGAAAAGGACTTTAAAGTAACTGACAGAAATTGTGATTAACCTCTTCAACCCCAACGGACCCGCCGGCGGGGGCAGCTCCAGCTTCCATGACTGGGTTTCCGCTGGATACGTTTCCGCCGCGCCACGGCACCGATCCAGTATTTCACCGCTGTCCGCCGTCCGGTAATCCACACCGGTTGCGTTATGAGTGCGCCGCGGTGCGCTCCGACTGTGACGTCACGAGACAGAGCAGTTCTCACAATATTTATATAATAGCGTGAGAACGCAGTTAAATGTATGTGTTTTAAACACAACAATAAACAGATAAACAGGTCAGTGTTCCTAACGAAGGAGAACAAGAAGGTTGGACTCTTTGGGTTTATCATAACCACAGTTTTTATAAACAGCCAACAGAGAAGAGATAAAACTGTAAAACCAGTAAAACATGAACAAAATCAAAGCTGCTGCAGTTTACAGTGTAGTTACAGTATGAGAGGAAACAATATAGTGAATGCTAATTTGTTTTTACACATTATGACATTTTGGTGATGTATTTACTTGAAATATAATCTGAAGTCTTTTATTTTGAAAAGTAACTTGATATTTTATTGCGGAGTATGTGCTTCATTTCCTGTTTAGCTTCATTTGCTCTGTGCTGATTGATGCGTCGTGCTCCGATGTCCGTCAGAAACAGAAGCCATGCGTATATCTGGCGGAGGGCACAGCGGACTCGGTGGAAATGAACACATAGAATAACGTGGAAACCTATCAGCTCCGGTGACGCGGCGGTGACGTAACGCAGCGGAGCCGCATCCAGTGGAAATTGGGGGTAAATATTGTAAAGAATGAATGAAATCGAACAATGACTCTCGAAAAAATTCTAAGAAACTGACCTACAACTGTAGCCAACCCACATTCAGAACTCTAACAAAAGCCTACGTGAACCTACAAGCCGAGCTGAATCCACTGATATACACGTCAGGTATGTTACGTACCAAAACAACGCCACAAAATTAGAAAATACAACGCGGAAAAAGTCGGCAATGATCATGTCAAAAGTTGTTTCAATGACCAAGTTTAACAAAATCTCACCAAATTAGATAAAAATATATAAAAAAACAACAAAAACATTTTGTTCTATCCTGTATTAATGTTTGGATTGGTCTTTGTTCTAAACACTAACGTGATAAATTGACGCTCGGATTAGACAATCATGTTTTTGTGGCCCCGCTGTGATAAAAGATGACTACGGTTAATTTCATGATTATGGATCCTTAAAACTGGTTCTTACTGTAAAATATTTATTGTCAGATTTCTCCTCCAATGCTTCTTCCATATTCTTTACTTCTCTACCCTTTTCCATCCCTTATCTACCAAATATTACCTGAATATCAACATTGATTTGACATTAAATGCAAAAAAAAAAACCAAAAAAGAATTCTACCTCTGACTGCATGTTTGATCAGTTTTCATGTGAATCGTGTTTCTCTTAACTTGTGATTTAATATGTCCACTAAAGATGAAAGAAATACATGTTATTGTGACTTTCAGGCTTAAATTAAAGAACAGTGAACATTCCCTTTTATCGTGTCGTCTGGTTAATTAAATTTGAACAGTGAGATGCAGATAAGAACCAGTGACTGGAGCCATGTTAGGGTGTGACAGGTGAAACATGTCTTATCTCCACTATTACCATCGCTGTGCTCTGTGCTTTTAAAGAGCGTGATGTGATCACAACAACATCCAAAGAGCTCTTTAACATCACTTTTTAACGTCTCACTGCCTTTGAGCTTCATGGGGCTTTTGAACTGATATCACAGCCGTTGAAATGAAATAAGTAATTATGACTGCAGATTCATTCTTTTTTTTTAAAGCAAATCTGTGCCCGTTTTTAATACAAGAGCGCATGGGAGTTTTTAATGCCAAAAAGAAAAAGTCAGACATTTAAACGACAATCGGAGAAAAAAAAAAAAAAGAAGGCAAATGTCATAGAATTAAAAGGAAATAACAGGAACAAAAAATAAAGTATTCACATCAGACATGGAACCTAAACGCACAAACTCACTCTGAATACACAAAAAATGACAAAATTAGAAAAAAAATACAAAACTATGTGTTAATGCTAAGATTGATTATTATTCTAGTAGTACCAGTAAAACAACATTTTATGTTTTATTTTACTTATTTTTTTTTTTTATTTCATTCACTGATTTAAAACAAAACAATTTAATATAAACACATGTTTCCAAGTGTTGAATGAAGGAGCAGAAGAAGAATAATCTTGTGTAATCTGTCCCTTTACACCAGGAAATGAATTTACAAAGAACACATTACTTTTATGGACAGAATGTGAAGGTGCAGCCAGGGACCGGAGGGGGTCCGATTCGGGAACCTCAGGATTTCATCTCTGCTGTTTGCAGATGATGTTGTTCTGTTGGCTTCCTCAGATCAGGACCTTCAGCGTGCTCTGGGGTGTGAAGCGGCCAGGATGAGGATCAGCACCTCCAAATCTGAGGCCATGGTTCTCCACCAGAAAACGGTGGCTTCCCCTCTCTGGGTCGGTGGAAAGTCCTTGCCTCAAGTGGAGGAGTTCAAGTATCTCGGGGTCTTGTTCACGAGTGAGGGTAGGATGGAGCGTGAGATCGATAGACGGATCGTTGCGGCGTCAGCAGTGATGCGGTCGCTGTATCGGAGTGTTGTGGTGAAGAGGGAGCTGAGTCGGGGGGCAAAGCTCTCGATTTACCGATCGATCTACGTTCCTACCCTCACCTATGGTCATGAGATGTGGTTAATGACCGAAAGGACAAGATCGTGGATACAGGCGGCCGAAATGAGTTTCCTTCTCAGGGTGGCTGGGTGCACCCTTCGAGATAGGGTGAGAAGCTCAGTCACTCGGGATGAGCTCGGAGTAGAGTCACTGCTACTTCACGTCGAAAAGGAGCCAGCTGAAGTGGCTCGGGCATCTGTTTCGGATGCCTCCTGGTCGCCTCCCTCGGGAGGTGTTTTAGGCATGTCCTATTGGGAAGAGGCCTCGTGGAAGGCCCAGGACACGCTGGAGGGACTATGTCTCTGAGCTGGCCTGGTGTCGCCTCGGGGTCCCCCAGAACAGCTGGAGGAGGTGTGCGTGGATCGGGAGGTCTGGGCATCTCTGCTGAGACTGCTGCCTCCGCGACCCAGCCCCGGATAAAGCGGAAGAAGATGGATGGATGATGGAGAACACAACGTAGAAAACAACAATAGACAACAAAAATATGAATTACGTCGGTCACGTTCCGTTGTATCTCCGAGGTACAAGTCAGTTAATATTCCCTTAAAAAAAAAAAATGACTGTCACACTTCACATATTTCATTATATTCCCTAAACATAAAGGCTTTATTTGTTCTTTTAAATTTAAATCTTGATTTGGATTATTTTTATTTTCTTTGTTCAGATTGTTCCATGAACTGATTCTTTTCACAGAAACACAATGTTTCATCAGTTTTGTCCTGAATCTTTTGTTTTACAATAAACATTTTTGGACCTTACGTAGACATTACCATTAAAGCTAGTAACTAATGTTTCTCCAATGCATCTCCATTTGTTCTAAGAACCCCAAAAACATAGTATCTAAGGTTTATTTTCCCAAACTCGCCTGTTTTCCAGAATTTTAGCCTCTGAAAAGTCACTTTCTGAACAACAAACAGGCTGATTTGTGGCCAACTCATGCATATTGATGAGTGGGCGTGTCTATAGACGGGACACTGACTTCCTCCTCCCCGCACGATGACATAGGGCCAGAGGACGGCCAGCCCCCTCCCACCCACTCCATAGCCGAGCTCATGCTGCTTTATAAACACAGACAAAGCGTGGGGGCGGGGCTTTAACCGGTACATACATAGACTGTAGAAAATACATACATAGCACTGCACGAAGGATGCTGAAAGGCTCACCTTCGTGGGTGTGTCTGTTTATATGTCAATCACAGCAGAGAGCTTCCTGGAGGCGTGGCTTCTCCAGCTCAGTGCCGCGTCAAATTCGTCATCAAAGTGGGAACATGTCATCAAATTGTAACTAATGATTGATGGAATCAATGAAAAAACACTTTGGACATGTGTATGAAGCCCTAATAACACTATATGATGTTTAAAACACAGAAAAGTCAGTTTAGTGTAACATGGGCCCTTTAAAATATGTTACTAGTTAAAACCTCAAACATTTACTAGTGAAACAAAATGTTTGTGTTACTAGTAGTACTAGTAGAGCATACTGTAAATTAAAAGGAATTATAACTAAATACTTCACTCTGATTGGTTGGAATATTTTCCTGCAGCCAATGGAAAGCCTGGCTTTTCTTTTAACCACCCTGTCATTAGCATTTAAGGCTTGTATATTAGTGACAATTTGTTCTTTACTAGTACTAGTATCTAAATTAAAGTACTAGCCTAACTACAGCTTGGTTTCCATTACAGCTTTTTGCTAAATAAAAATGATATTTCTAAAGTTTCTAGAGTATAATTGCGTTTAGAAGGTGTTTCCATTGAAGGTTATTTTGGTAACTGCTGAAATCTCATCCTGTAAAATTTCTCTGCAGGAAGATGGACGCTCAGAATCTCCTTAGAACACTCTGTATTCCTCTGTTGTTTCACGTCTAATGTGGCAGTAATCATTATTAAGTCTAATGCTAAGAAATGTCTGAGTCTCCACTTCTGTTTACACTGTACCATGATTTTTCAGAGAGAAGTGGTCATGTGACCAGGTGCCAAGTAAATCACATCATGTGACATGTAATTGTGGAAAAAGTGTTTCTGTTAAGCTTTAAAAGCGATACATTCCAATATCAGAGCGTCTGAAAAACCTCCTCATGAAACTTTTGGTGATATTTGAGTGATTTGTCGAAATTCAGGCGTTTCCATCACCAGTTTTTATTAAGCTATTTAATTTTTTCACATTTCCAAGAGCAATGGAAACACAACTTATGTTTGATTTGTTTTCAAACGCTAGATCTAGAAAAGATTTCCATGTAGACACTATATTTCCTGACTGCTTTTTCTAAAGCACACTGTATTAGTTTCCCACTCAGTAAAATATGATTGAAAAGACATTTTTGCCACACGTTTTAACATCAATATTTGGTAGAAAAGTGAAAAGCTGTTGTTTTCTGGTCTTTCTTTAGTTGTCTTGTTATGGTGTAATAAACATGGTTTAAAGGTGAAAAGCTGTCCTTTTTCTGAGTGTAGTACTATGGACTCAAGATTAATTTTGTTCATCAGTTAATTATTTAATTAATTAAAAGCATTAAACCTTACCTTCCTAAATTGTAATACCTAATTATGGAAACCTTTGAAGTCAACTTGTACCGGGATCAGATTTGTATTTTTGGTTTATGTTTGTGGGATGTTATGTATTAAGTTTCTTCAATTCTAACCCTTTTATTTGGGCTAACTTGCACCAAATTATAAAGTGGGTTAAAACTTTTGAGCTACTTACCCCAAATGAGAAACGATTATTTTTGGGCCATACTTGGACCAAATGTGCTCAATCTGAACCAAGTTGGACAGCCTATTAGAAACTCAATTTCAATAAATACAATTGGGATAAAATTGGACCAAGTCGGATGATCCAAGGACAACCACATTTCAAGGACTATATTGGGGCTAAATTTGGAAACATTTTGGCAATAAAAAACCCCAATTTCAACAACTAAAAAGGGCTAAAATTGTACGACGTTGGACGCTCCAATAATAACCTAATTTCAATGACTATATTTGGGCTAAATTGAGGCTAAGACAGAACGTCTAAATGACGGGTGTTTGGTGGGTTATTTGGAAAGTTGTTTCTTGTGGTGTTTATTTGTGATTCAGTCTTTCAGCACATTAAACATTGTTTGTTCCACTATGATAAAACAAAAAGCGATCAGAACTGTTGCCTGACGCAGAACTCACGTCAGGTGATCACTTGACACGGGTGGAGTTGATGGGCTGATCCCAGAGAGAGGTAAGAGGCCTCAGCTAATAAGAGCACTTACAGCTGCAGCTTTAAGTACAGCTGCCATTAGAGGATCATTGCTCACATTGACTCAAGTGTGAAATGATTTGTGGGAGATATAGACAGAGGTAATCTTATCATTATCACAGGGTCATCACAGAGAGGCATGGATCTGGAGAAGTACAAAACTCTCAGGATAATTCTTCTCTTGCCAAAGCCTCTATTTTCTGAAGTTGGGACATGTTTTAATAACCAGAGGCGACTACTTTTATTGTCTGCAAGAGTCCATTTAAAAACCAAGAATGAAAGATGACATTTCACTTCATTTGTGAGAACTGTCCGATTATGTGTAAAAACCCCTGAGAGCTCCCATTAACACTACTCTGGCCTTTCTGCTGATACTGGTGGCCCCTATCGATGAAGACGGTTTGTCCCACCAAGCCGCCGCCACCTCCCCCCACACACACACACATCATGTACAGCGAGATAAAGGCTCGCCAGGCTAGAAAAGTTCCAAGCCAAAAGTTTGAGCTGAGAAACAGAAAAGAAGAAGAAAAAGAGAGAAGATGGAGAAATGAGGAAGTTTAAGCTGTGGAGCCCTTTCCCTGAAGGCAAGCTGGCCGGCCATCTGTGCAGGCTCTCTAGCCATGGCCACCACCCCTGGAAGAGAGAGAGGAGATAGTCGGCAGCCAAGGAAGAAGGATGTGGAGAAAAGCAGACTGCTAATACAGAGTTAGAGAAATCAAGGAAGAATTTGATATCTGCTAATTGAGCCGGAATCATTCTTTAATTGTTGAACAATCTACTTTTGAAGAAACACAGCTGACAGTGTGAAGAGAACGACTTGGCCTCCTCCTTCAGGGCGAGACAAAAGCAGTCGCTACAGCCTTGAGCGTGAACGGCAAACACCAAGCTTTGCCTGACTGCCACTGACATTGAGTCCACTTTTTAACCAAAAGGATCCTACTTTTGTTGCCTTTTTTCCTTTTACTCCTCTTTCCTGGGAAAATCTGCCAGAGCTTATCCATCGAAGCCAACACATGAACTTTCAATCAGGGATTAGCCGGATTTTCCAATGTGGATCTTCTTTTGTGAATTTGGCCAGCGTTGCCTGTGTCGTTGGCAACGGGAACGTAAATAGAATATGATCCCTGGGCCAAGGGATTGCCTCGCTTATTTCAAAGAAAGACTTCAAAAACAGGGCCCACTTATAGGCTAGCTCCACGAGTTTGATGTTTCTGTGGTTTTGAAGCCTGTGCTCCTCATCAGACCACCATAAAAGTCCAAGAAAGACTGGACATATGCTGCTTTCGAGCTTTGTGTGCGGACAAAAGAAATAAAAGCAAAGGGACCAAGTAGGTTTGAAAAAGGATAGAAAGCAGCTATTTACATTAAGTGAAGTGGTGGGGGAGGGGTTCGGATCGCTGTCCTATAGCAGCTCATCCGTCCAACATCAGTCGATCAGCCCAACCCTCTCATTCCACAGATGCTACCTCTATCTTCATCCTCTGCTCTATCACTATTGTTCCCTGTGCTGACGTCCAGTCTTCGCAGATCTCGATGCTAATCCTAGCTTACCGCACTGGCAGCTCTGATAAGAGAGGCCCCGCCACTGAACAGCAGCGTGTGCGACTCCGGTAGACTCCAGTGCACTATCAGACTGCTCCATGTGGCCACAGGCCACCGCCGAAGTTGGACCGAGGTCTATGTGAATGAGCTTTTATACGCAGGAAAACACATGGGCATGAGTGCACGGACCGTATTGAATCACTGAGCCTCAGAAAAGAGTAGAAACACTGCGATACGACAGCGACCCAAGAAGATTTAAACTTCCACAAGGACTGAACTTTTATCTTAAACAAGAACAATGAGCAAATATGCCACCCAACTGAGCATTGTGTTTGTTCTTTAAATGTCAGAGTGAAAATCCCTTTACTTAGAAGAAGACTGGGTCTTTAATCATCCAGCTAACGCTGCTGCTGCATCCATCATTCACTGCTCGGCTTGGCCGTGGTGACAGATTTAACAAACACACAATGTTTATTCAACAGCAAAAGGAGAAAAAAAAAAAAAAACTATTCAATGATATGTTCTAATCTATAACTTCATTCTGTTTTAGTCTGGACTTTTCCGTCCATCTGCTGGTACCGTGTACATTTGAGGACATCCTCAGAGTGAGGAATCAGGAAAACCTCCGTCATTTATCATTCCAAAATGACTCATGACTCAGCAAAACCTTCTTCCAATCAACCAGCCTCAATTATCAAAACAAGCGCCGTCAAATGACACAGCCACAGGTTTCAAAATAAAAGTAATCAGACTCATCGGCATCAGAACGTAAAACACAACATGACGTTGTATTTTGAGGGAACCGGAAATACACATGACGTCATTAATATATACTGCTTCGGATACGAGAGTAAGTTTAAAGCTATCATTATTTATTTTTAAAGGTTTAGATATATGAACGTTTCATTTAACTATGTATTTATTATTCAAACAATACGTTGATATATCTTAACTTTTAAAAAATAAAAGGGAAGAATGGCTTTTTAACTTGCTTTGTTATGTGTACTTCCGGATCCTTCAAAATAAAACGCCATGTTGTTTTTTAGCTCCTGATGCCGTTGAGTTTGATGACTTTTATTTTGACCAATTTTATTAGGCAGTGTCATTTGATAAATGACGAAGGTGACAAGTAACAAAGTACAAATACCTCATTACTGTACTTAAGTAGTTTTTTCTGGTATCTGTACTTTCCTTTTCCTTTTTCCTTTTCCTTTTTACTTTTTAAAATAAACATCTATATTTTTTACTCCTTACATTTTTAACATTAGCTAGTTATTTTAAAGACCTTCAAAGATGACATCACAATGTAAAAACATGCAAAATGTTGGTAGTTTGTGCCTTTTTTCTGTTAGACAAGTCCCTCAGTTTTATGGTTAAAATTTTCAAGTTTTTAAAAATGTTAATAAAATGTTTTATTTAGACATTTTATCTATAATGAGTGTTAAATACTCCAGATGTTCTTAAAGGTAACATATTTAATTTATTTCCATGTACCAGTATTCTACAAGTTCTTAAAAAAATAAAATGTATGTAATTTGCTGGTTGTTTTACTTTTTACATTCAGTAGCATGTACTTTTTAATTTTACTCAATACTTTTACTTTTACCAAAGTGATTTTTCATTCAACTATCTATTAAATAATTATAAACAGTTTCACATTTAATCATAACAGATAAAAACAGGCAGTGGGGCCGTGTGACATCATCAATCACATGATTTCAAGATAGAGGAACACAGGCTCTAAAACTGTAAAGAATTTTTAAAAGTCCATTTAATGAAAATGCATAATAATGTGTTTTGTCAGGAATATATCTTCTAATGCAGGGGTGTCAAACTCATTTTAGTTCATTGGCCAAATACAGAGCAATTTGATCTCAAGTGGGACAGATTTTATGGGAAAATTTGTAATTATTATGCCCTAGTTTACACTTCTACGTATACATAAAATACAAAATATGTAAGAAACCGACCATATCCAATCAAAAAGTGACACATATTAGTCCAAAGAGGATTTTCACTCGAAATTTCCTAGATTTTGTGGACATTTTATGTAATAATTTGAGGAAAATTGAAGGATTTTGTAAGAATTTTCAGTTTTCTTTTTTTTTTTTTTTTTTTTCAACAGTCGAACATTAAAAATGAAATGATTAAAAGCATCAGGAAAACTTTGAGCACCTGCAATTATTGTTTAGTTTCATTTCCACAATGATTCATGTTTTCTCTGTCATTTTTACTTTCTCCTGTGGGCCGACTTTGATGCTCTAAATGGCCGGATTTGGCCCCCGGGCCATGAGTTTGACTCTTGTGTGCAAAGATTTTAAAGGCCAAACATGTAAAAACAGTGGAGGATCCATTAAATTTCTAAATCTGTTTGGAAAGAAAAACTTTTGTTGCGTTAAAAAAGCACAAAACTGACTCTCACTAAAATAATCTTTACTCATATTCACATTTGGCCTCCTGCGATGAAGGGGTTAAAAAACAAGTATTTCAATTTAAACATCAGTACGATTGACTTATTTAAATAATTTTAGAAAACACATTTCACTTACTGCTTTAAGGCCCTTTAAAACATGTAATATTTAGTTTATTTCTAAAGAAAATCAGGTTCATTCATCCAAGACTATAACTCAATCGTCTTCTATTGTTGTCGGTGAAACAGTTTAAATCATAGGCAGATGATCGCCATTATACATTTTACCCATAATCCATTTAGAAAGCGCTTAAAGTGCCATGCAATAACATGTGATCCACAGACAAGTACTACTAAATAAAAGATCAAGTGAATTAGAAAATTTCCATTACACACACACACACAATGTTACACATATTGCACAGATTTCTTATGCATGGTCTTCCTCTGGTGCCCTGGGCTGTAGCGTTGGCTTTCCTCGTCAAGTACAACAATCTCATTTGCAAGCAAACAAATAAGAAGAAAGACGTAGCTGTGACAATACCTCAAATTCCATCCTTTCTTCTTTATCTTTTCTTAATTTACAATGCAAAGTGTAAAAATAAACACGGAGGGCTCCATTTAGTTTGGTTTTCAGCTGTGGCGCCAAATCCCTCACCCGGCCCACCACCGCTGGAAACTGTGGGTTGGAGATTTCCCCTGAGGGAGGGGGTGAGAAACACACACACACATGCACGCACACGCACAGAGATAAAAAATAATAGACAACAGTGGAATCACAGGTTGACTCACATTCAAGGGTGGACTAACCATCTGTCGAGTGGAGGCAGACAGGTAACAGGAGGCCAAAAATGGTCCAAAGGTGGCAAAAACGTGGCAAAAAAAGAGTGAAAAGTGACTAAAATGGGCCAAAAACAGTCAAGAGTGGCTAAAAAATTGGCAAATGAAAAGGAAACAGGTGGTATTTAATAGCAAAGGTTTGCTTAATGAGCAAAATGTGGCAAACATTAGTGAAAAGGGGAAAAACAAGTGGTATTTATTGGCCAAAAGCTAGCTTCTTTGAATGAAAAGTGTCCAAAAAAATGTAAAGAAATTGGATAAAAGTGTCAAAAAGAACTTGCAAATATGGGCAAAAAATATGAAAAAGTGGTATTTATTGGCAAAAGATAAGTAAAGTCTAAAAAGTGTCAGAACTTTTTGAAAAGGAGCAAAATACGGCAAACAATAGTGAAAAAGTGCAAAAATATGAAACAAAGAGGCAAAATGTAGGGAAAAAAGGAAACAAGTTATAATTGTTGGGTAAAACACAAAAAATGATGAAACATTGTTTGCAATCTGACCAAATTGTTATGAAAACAAACAAGGAAATTAATGTTTTACGTCAGATATTGAAAGTTTACGTGCCAATGTAAATGAGTTTTTTCACACTTTAGTTCCACGTTACATTTTGTTCCTGGTTGCAAATCTAATGCAGTCTAATAATTTAATAGAGAAAGACTTCAGAAGATTGGCGTCTTCTTAAACACGTGTGTGATTCTGATTTTTTCGTGTAATCCCCAAAATAAACCTCCACCATTGTTTTGCTGCAACTTAAAGTTCATGAAAATATCAGAAATGTGTCGAGTTTTTGGGGAAAACACAAGTAATCACCGTAACACTGGATTTCCACTGTTCTGTATGTATATGTATAAGGTCAATATTTATATGTGAAATACCTGTCCAGGGTGTAGCCCCGCCCCCTTGCTCCTGAAGAAAGCTGGAGATAGGCCCCAGTGACCCCCACCACCCTGAAAGGAGCAAGAGGGTCAGTAATCACTTCTATTATCAGTTAGTTTTTTATTAACATCACAACTGTTTTTATCCTCTTATTGTAAACAATAGAGGTTTACATTAGCATCTATAGCATTTTATCCTGATTATTTAGAGCAGTGTTTTTCAGATTGGGGTACACAATGGCACTACAGGGGGTCCTTGAGAGAGAGAGAGAGAGAGAGAGAGAGCGAGAGAGAGAGAGAGAGAGAGAGAGAGAGAGAGGAAAATTAACAAATAAAGTCTCGGTCTCACCTAGGGCTGGGCGATATGGCCTTTTATAAATACCGCGATATTTTTAGGCCATGTCACGATACACGATATATATCTCGATATTTTGCATTACCCTTGAATTAACACTTTGATGCACAAAATCACACCAGTATGATGATTCTATATGTCTACATTAAAACATTCTTGATCATACTGCATTAATATATGCCAATTTTAAACTTTCATGCAAAAAAGGGGATATCACAACTAAGTCAAAGTTGACATAACTGTATTTATTAAACAGTGAGTGGCTCAAACATAAAATTGTCAACAGAAAGTGCACGTTCTGTGCGAAATTGTCACAGAGACATTTCAAAACAAGACATTAGTGCAGGATGCAACTCACATGTCATTTCAAAACACAAAATTAAAGTGCACTTTTTGTACATAATACCACTACAATATTTTAAAACAAATAGTGCCCTTTTGTGCATAATGCCACTAAGATATTTTAAAAAAAAAAAAAAAGTCCGCGAGTTTAACGGTATGGTCATTTTCAACACCGCACAGACTACAAGCTGCGATATATCGAGTATATTCGATATATCGCCCAGCCCTAGTCTCACCCCAGGCGTGAAATGACCAGAAATGATAAAAACTATAAAAATAAATCTATTCAGAATCCACTAAATCAGTGTTTTTCAACCTTGGGTTTGGGATCCCATGTGGGGTCCCCTGGAGTTTAAATGGCGTCACCTAAAATTTGGGAAAAATTAAAACAGATTTTTGAAATTTTGTAATTATCATTCCTTTTTTTAATTAAAACAATGAAACAACTGTATTTAGATACTTTCACTTTGTGAAATATAAATTAACTAAAATACAGGAAAAAATCACACATGATCAAAAACAAAATGGGGTCACGATCCAATAAAGGTATTTACAAAAGGAGATTCTTTAAACAGTGTTTCACTCCTTCATTCCATCATTATGATCTACTGTTGTTTTAAAATAGTTTCCAAAGCAAAATGTTGTAGTGGGACAAAGGGGGGTACTTTGATTCAGAAATAAGAGAAAGGGGGTACATGAGCTAAAAAAGTTTGAGAACCACTGATTTAGAGCGATTAAAAGCAACATGAGTTATCATTTTGACTGAAGAAGCTACTACATGATCTAAAAAGCTACTAAATGATCTATGAACCAAGCTGAATGTTTCACTCCAATAGAAAACAATGGGATGTTTACAGGCAGTGGGGCCTTGTGACATCATCAATCATGTGATTTTAAGATGGAGGACCACAGGCTATAAAACTGTAAAGTAGTCCCATTTTTAAAAGGCCATTAAATAAATATGGTGCATATTAAAGTGTTTTGTTAGGCATAAATCTACTGAAAAAATACATTAAAAAGATTGTTGGCCAAACTTGTAAAAACAGTTAAGGATCCCTGTAAGAAATATACTGAATTATGAAAAGTCATTGGTAAATATGCTTTATTTTTTCAATATCACTAATAAAAGTGTTTATTCATACATTTGACAATGTCAGCACTTTAAAATGAGATTGACTACTTAAATACACAGTAACACATGTTCTTAATACTTGAAAGGACCATCCATACAAGAGGCAGTCACTGTTTAAAATATAAGATTTTTTGCCCCTGTCGACAGTAATGTTATGAGGCTTCTCTAAATATGATCTTGCTTTAATGTATTCTGTTATATTGGTCTAAATGCTTCCATCACTTTCTGAATGGTGAGAAAATATGCAGTTTTCAATCATTATCTTTCAATCGTGGATGATGAATCTTTGCCAAAGGCTTATAAACTGCAAATGATTGCATGTGTGTTTAAATGTGTGTGTGTGTGTGTGTGTGTGTGTGTGTGTGTGTGTGTGTGTGTGTGTGTGTGTGTGTGTGTGTGTGTGTGTGTGTGTGTGTGTGTGTGTGTGTGTGTGTGTGTGTGTGTGTGTCTGTGTGTGTGTGTGTGCATGTGTGGCGTTTCTAATCCCTATATATGGTTCCATATGAGCACTTTAAAAAAAGTGTGTGTGTGTGTGTGTGTGTGTGTGTGTGTGTGTGTGTGTGTGTGTGTGTGTGTGTGTGTGTGTGTGTGTGTGTGTGTGTGTGTGTGTGTGTGTGTGAGAAATATTTGTATCAGTGCTGCGCATCACTACGTTAACGTCTCTATTAATCAATCTGCCTCTTCTTTTTTTATTTTATCACCATGCACTGTGTGATGATTGCTAAATAAAAAGACATTTCTGGAATTGGAGAAAGGAGGGGGGGCGAGTGAGGAGAGGAGAGAGAGAGAGAAATCCAACTGTATTCATTGGACCTTAAAGTGTTTTGATGGCTTCTGGGAGCCACATCATATTTACATAGGAATGTGTCATTAACATCAATGGCGGCGCAGAAACTATTAAACTAATAACAATGCTAAAGCCAACAACCTTGAGAATTTGATTAAAGGCCTTTTGTTGAGTTAAAAAAAAAACTCCTTCCATTCTGCAGTTAAAACAAAGGACTGATGGATACGGCTGTGGTTATAATTCAGCTGTCAACTTCCATCCACGCGTCTGACTGTCACATTTACATATCTCATATATATATATATATATATATATATATATATATATATATATATATATATATATATATATATATATATATACATAGACCAAAGCCAGGGGTCTGAGCGCCTGCAATAATAATAGGGGGAAGTTGTTGCCACACACACACACACACACACACACACACACACACACACATACACACACACACACACACACACACACACACACACACACACACACACACACACGCACGTACACACACACTCAGCGACAGCCACTTTGTCCTTCATTTCAAATTAGCCCGCTGTAATTTTGAAAGAGGCTGCAGGCATTGTTTGCTTGGCAAAGTGTTGCTATTTTAGTGCATCTTTAATTTTGCTTTAATTGTAAAAGAGTACCCCCCCCACACACACACACACACACACACACACACCCTCTGCCAAGTGCTCCAACGTTCTGTGTTAATCGGAGGCCTCTGCTCATGTTTGTTTGGGTATTACTGAGCCTGTGAGTGACCTTCCCACTGTGTGTGTGTGTGTGTGTGTGTGTGTGTGTGTGTGTGTGTGTGTGTGTGTGTGTGTGTGTGTGTGTGTGTGTGTGTGTGTGTGTGTGTGTGTGTGTGTGTGTGTGTGTGTGTGTGTGTGTGTGTGTGTGATGTGAAAGGAGACCTGGTTTCTTTTTTCTCACCACATCCAATATTTTCTGTTATTTGAGATTCAGGACGTTTATGGTCATGTGTAAAGCCAATGAAAAGCTGACTTTGCAAAGAAGACATCCGACAACTGTAACAATAACAACAAACAATTTAAACTTAAACTAAACTTGAATAAAATAAAATAAAATTGAATAAAATAGGAATTGTGCAAATATATGATGTGCTACAGTCATATTTCTTTAAACTTTTTCCTTTTTTTAAAGGTCTACTTCAGTGGTTTCCATCCTTTTTTGGATCGTGACCCCATTCTGATATGTTTTTTCTTCTTCTATTATTTATTTATTTATCTTTTATCACTAGTACAGTGCCTGTCGGAAGTATGTATTCATATAGTGGGAGGAGCTTAAGTAGAGTTGTCATGGACAAAACAAAAAAAAAAAAGAAAAAAGGGAATAACAAAACTTCTGTGAATGCAACCTTGTCGGAAATAAACTGAATAAATAAATAAATAAAATAAAAATTTATGGCCAAAAATGAGTATGTGTTTGTAGGTTGGATGTACAAAGAGGTGTACATACTCTGTACTCTGTAGTGTTATAAAGTGGTTTATTTGCAAGTGCAAAGTAAAATAGCGTGTGGGATTTCTCTGGTTTAATTCTATGGGACATGTGCATGATAAATTGATAAATAAAGTTTGCACCAATGTTTCCTGCAAATGTATAATAAATGTCTTCCCCTGTCCTTAGACCCTCCTTCGGCAAGAAAAAACTCAAAAAATCCAGTGGGAAAATTATTTACACACAAACATGTCATGTACATCCAAGGTGTGCATTAGGTTTTAAACATGTGGTGCAATTATCAGCGTTTATTATGTGAAGAGAAATGTGTATGTTTCGCTGTTTGCTTTGAGCACAGCCGCTGCCATTGCCCGCCAATAACTTCAGGAACTATTTGAGTCTATTTTGAACTTCCGTTGTCACAACTCTCTCTCTAAACGTCTCTGTGTGCGTGCAACATGTACATACAAGGTGCGCATTAGGTTATAAACATGTGGTGAAAATATCAGCATTGATAATGCTGTGTTTGCTGAGAAATGTGCATGTTTACACAGACTTTATGGGCATGTGTTCACAGTACATAGCCAGAGAATATCCGGACTACTTTAATTGTGAAAACATGTGTCCAAGCATGCAAAAGACCAACACTCAAATCTCGGTTAAATGTATATTGCATTAAATGAATATCATATGAAGCAGCCAATACACCTCACCTTCATCAGACAAAGCATCCACGCACACACACACGCACACACACAGACTTTCTTTGTATTTATAGATAGATGTTTGTAATACTGTGTAACAAATACACAGTAGCCAGGATTAGTGTAAAAAGTGAAAAGATGTGGACTGAATCATAACATAACCTAACCACTAGAGCGGTCATGGGCTCGTCTGTGAACGGTCACATTTACAGACCTTAGAGTCGCTGTTAGCTTACCAATAAACGAGAAGATATTTGTCAGCTTTATAATAAGTGCTGACTAGGCCACTGGGAGTGAGGCCCAAGGCCAAGACAGGCTGACTTGATAATAATGTATCATGTTTTTCTGCAGTCAGTGTCTTCTCCTCGTCCTTCTCTCTCTGCTCTGTTCCAGGTGTCGTGAAGCTGATAATGGCAGTTCCTGATCTGTGGTTCACGACTCAACTAGTCTGGAACACTCTGATGTTCTATCTCTCTATCCTGTTCTGTTGGTCCTTCTGTCCACTAACCCAAACCAGTCGACGCAGATGGCTGCCACCTCTGAACATGGTTCTGCTGGAGATTTCTTCCTGTTCAAAGGGAAATGTTTCTTCCCACTGTCAATAAATGCTTGTTCATGTGGATCTTGTTTGGTTTTATCTTTCTTATTATGAATTTTATGTTTTGATAAGCGCATTGAAATGACTTGTAAATTCGCTGTACAAATAAAGTTGAATTGAATTGAATGTGCCAGCTCAGATATTTTTTATACTGCATTTTATTTATCCATTTGTTTTCTTCTTTATTTTCTTTAAACCACATTTTATTTGAACTACGTATTTATATTTGAGAAAGTGAAAGTATAGAATTTAACTGTTTAAGATGGTGTATTGTGTTTTACCTTGAAACAGAAAATAATTAAACATTTTAAAACATATTTCTAATATAACAGTAATTATTTCTTAACAATGACAAGCAGTGACGTGCAGTCAGGGTAGGCAAGGTAGGCAGTACCTACCCAAGGGTGAATTGATATTTTGATTATTTGTTTTATTTATAAAATAATTATAAATTATTTATTTTTCAATTTCCGATAGCCTACAATATATATAAGTTTGAAAGTGTCAGCATTTTGTGTTTTTCATAACCCAAATCGCTAAACATTGCTATTTCCTAACCGCTGTAAGGCAGGAGGAGGCCACACCCCCTTCTCAAAGGCACGTTGCTGCTCTGCCTCTTTTCCCATAGTGTGTTTTTGGACGTAAACACGCTATGCTAAATGTTATACCTAAGTTTACAGTGCATTAGTGAATTGATATCACGTGACTGCTGCTGCGGTCTTTGACTTTGTCTTTGCTCCTCATTGAGGCTGTTCTGAGTTGTTGTCATTTTCTCCGTGTTTCTGTGTTTCCAACACAAACAACGGATGCGCTGCCGTGCCATGATAGCTAGCCCCTCAATGCTAACATGTAGCAGCTAGCAGGGACAACGGTCCTAGTGGAGCAGACAGTGTCTCCAATCCACACTGACACTCAGACAGGGTTCAGAACCAAAATGAATAAATCCATGAGTGACAAATGAACAAAGTCAGTGGATAAATGATTGTAGTGGACAGTCAACCACTCTCTGTAGTAGAGGATGTGGGCGGGGCTAGAAGTGCTGCTGCAGATAGCATCGTCTGACCCAATTTATCAACTGTTTTGTAGAAAAACTATTTCAAACTAAATTCATCATCTTCATCAGTTGTTCTGTTTATTTCATGATATCCACAGATATTCTAAATATTTTACACTGTTCAGTTTATACTTCTCTGGAATGTTCTTGACTAAGTGGTGTGTTTTATTTTAATTTTAATACAAAAACACATTTGTTTTAGAAAGTTTACAAAAAATCCAGAACAGCATGAATATATCTTCGTTAAATTTAAGTCTCTGCATTGTGATCAATGCAATCATAATGTTTTTTATTCATATTAAACATTGTGTTAGCACTCAGTGATGAAAATAATAAACACTATTTTGTTTTTTAAGCTCATTTATTGTTTTTATTGACTTAGTCATGTACCAAAATCCATTTAAATTGGAAAAATGTTGCTTCTTGTGTCAAATATTGTTAGGCCATTAATTTCGATTAATTAATAACAAAGTGTAATTTTTTAATTAAGAGTCTCACCGCTAGTAAAAACACTTTTCTGCAACTGTCTACAGGACTCCATACCCCACAATGCAATGCACCAAACTTGGCAATATCAATAAGACATTACAATCTTTTTTTTTTTTTCTTTTTCCACAAATGGATTGGAATTATTGATCTCTGATGTTGACAGCATATCTTTATCTGATAAAAATTACCGTCCTGATAAAGTGAGCAAAGATTTAGTCCTGGAATAATAACCGTAATGTGCGATAGTAAAGGCAGGCACCTAGAGTAGCTTTGTTATCCCTCATCCTTTTTTCCAATACAATTAGTAAATTTCACAAAGTGCATGTGGGTATGTTTTGACAAATAGGAGCCGTAGCAAAGCAAGACCCTATTTATGTTTCATTATCTGTCGGAGCATAATTTACAGTCATTGTGAGATATTTAACATTGTTTTATCATACCCCCGAGATATCTTACACACTCATCTAATTAAACACTGATCTGCCCGGTATCCTATTTAAAAAATGTATATATATTCTATATAATTATGAAGTTATGCATTATTTAATATATAAACCCCAAAGCTCATGGCAAGTGGCAATAATTTTAATCAAAAGAAAATGAATAGATTCCCCCTTTCTTGGTCCTGTTTAGGAGCTTAATTGAAGAATGTGGTGACTGGTGTTTGTTTTCCGAGTCTTTCTAATAAAAAAGGGAAAACAGGAGTGAGTGAATTCATGAAAAATATATGTGTAAATCATCCGGATAGAGCTCAGCGTGATTAAACACTGCTCACCAACACTGAACAGAGTGTACGTCATATGCAGAGTTTGCGGGGGGCATTGCCCCCCCCACCCAATTAATTTGAAAAATATAATTTTTCATATAATGTACATTATATACAGATATTTAAGTGCCATAACACACAGTGACTTAACAAAATATATATGAATTTATTAGTTGTTCTTTTAAAAATACAAGTTATGTGACCATCGTCTTCCTGTCTTTAGGTTGGTTCGTCTTCTATTGCGCAATTCTTCTTCACAATGTAAATGGTGGAACGACAATGCACCCAGCAGTTTATGCATGGTACTGCAGCAAAAATGAAGCAGTTTTTTTTGATGAATTTACAACATAAATCTAAAAATGAGGATTTTGAATGACACGGTCAGCCTCACAGAGCTAAAAAAAAAAAAGTAATAAGAAATCAGGGCGGAGCTGCTTTCTTCTTGCAAATAGGACTTTACATTTTTTTTTTTACTGTGGTTTTACTGTGTTTTGGACTGAATTATTTTGATCTTTGAATGCCTCAGGGAGATTTTGAGACCACTTTTGATGGAATAACTGGATTCAGTAAGACATGGCATTGCTTTAAAGGTGAGTGCTTTTTTAACATTATCAATTACGTTACAAATCAATTTTTCATTATTACATATATTACAGACCCTCCAGGAAATTGCTATTTTGCGATCGCAACTATTAATGCAAATTCAGCAAATCCCCACTAATTCTGCGTGGCCCTGCAATTCTGTCTAATCACAGAAAATTTCCTAAATTCTAATCAATCTGACTAAATATTCCAGTCGATTTGGCCGCACAACATGGCTGAAATCCATCCTACTTGTGTGTTGTTATGAAATAATTCAAAGGCAATTCGTTTTTTGGCAAATAGACCAGTTTAGACAAAGTTATAAAAAATCTGAACTCATTAGGAAATCCAAACATCCACCTGTCAACTACACCCCCTCCCTACACCACTGATCAAAGCCTGTCTCCCCTCCCTGTCACCTTTGGTTAACTCTGTCATCCACTCCTCCCTCCAATCTGGTTGTATATACCCCTCACCTCTGAAATCTGCTGCAATAACTCCCATTCTCCAAAAACCTGGTTCAGACCCCAGCAACTTCCAAAAACTTTGTCCCATTTCTAATCTACCATTCCTTTTAAAAATCTTGAAAAAAACAGTCAAATCACAAGTCCACTCCCACCTCTCCAATAACAACCTGTATGAGCAGTTCCAGTCTGGTTTCCACCCCCATCACACTACTGAAACTGCCCTACTCAAAATAACAGCAGACTCCGGACTCTTATCCATCCTCATCCTCCTCGACCTGAGTGAGACTTTTGACACCATCTCCCATTCCATCCTCCTCCATAGACTGGTTGATTTATAATTATAATATATATAATTTAAATTGGTTTATCAGGCACACCCCTGTACTGGATTTATTTGTATCTCTCCGGTCGCACCCAGTTCGTTCAGTTAAAAATATTCACATCCCAGCCTTCCCCACTTTCCTCCGGTGTTCCCCAAGGCTCTGTCCTTGGTCCAAACCTCTTCATTATCTATCTTCTCCCCCTCGGCCATATATTCCGGAAACACAACATTCAATTTCCATGCTATGCGGATGACACCCAGCTGTACCTCTCCAGCAAACGTCCTCCCACCTCCCTCTGTGATTGTCTACAGGAAATCAAATCCTGGTTCTCTTCCAACTTTCTCAAACTCAACATTGACAAAACTGATGTTCTCCTCATTGGTTCCAAATCCACTCTCACAAAAGCAAACAGCTTCACCATTACACCTACAACTCTTCCGTCTCCCCTTCCTCTCAGGTCAAGAGTTTGGGTATCGTCCTTGACGGCACTCTGTCATTCCAAACCCACATCAATAACATCACTCAGTCTGCATACTTCAATCTTCGAAACATGAACCATCAACCAACATTATTATTATTATTATTATTATTATTATTATTATTATTATTATTATTATTATTATTATAATAATAATAATAATAATAATAATAATGTCACAACTTTTGGCACAGTTTTTTTTTTTTTAGCTGCCGTAAAATCAGGCAGTTTAGGGTACAACAATCACAGAAATTGGCCACGAAGTCCTGGAGGGACTGATATTACACACATTGTGGTTGATGCAATTCTCGTGACGGTTTATATATATATATATATATCTCCTCAGGGATGAGTTAAATGCAGAGGACAAATTCCATATATATATATATATATATATATATTCTATTGTTTCTTTTGCCCCCTTGGCAAAAATCTCAAACTATGCCTATGTTTTGCACATGTGCACGATAAAGCCGTCAACGCCGTGTACCATACAGAGCGGGACCTTAATGTGAAGGACTGTTGTCATCACTTTTTTAACGCCAACAACATTACACACAAACGCACATTGTTGTGTGCAGTATTGTGGTGGTGAAAGTAGCCCATTAAAATGCAAGCATGTATATTAAAGAGCAGCGCGGGCTCGGCTTTTGATGGATGCTCGTCCGCCTCTGAATAAGTGTGCATATTGATTGGAGGAAAAGGTGAAAAGCAGTTTGACACAATTATTTCTGAAAGGCCCTGGTTATCCCACATGATTTAAAAACCATTTTAAACGCCTGTCACTTACATTTCTTTCTATGAGACCCCAGTGACTCCTGAAAATAATAATTTTGTAAAAATGTCCAGGAGATATTGGATGTGGCAGTTCTCTGTGCAGACGCTACAATGCGTATATTGATATGCATCTATAAGAGGAGATGGAGAGAATCAGAAAAAAACCATTAAGGTGGACAACTGCCCCCTCTGTCTGATTCTCTTTCACCCCATCCCTTCTCCCTTATTAATCATTTTTTATTGACTACTTTTTTTTTTTTAAAAGCTTCAAGATTTTCTTTGTTTTAAATGAAAGGATCAATCACTCACACTCTGGTTCACTTTACCTGAACATGTGAAAGTGGCAGTTTTATGAAAAAATCACTTTATAATGGTTTTGCTACAGTCATATACTCTCTTTTAGCTTCATTCAGAGGGCCAAAGTTGAAAATGTTTTGTTTCCTCCCTCCCTTGCTATTCCACATTTTGTAAAAAGTCAGCTCCAAACGGGCCAGTTGGATTTTTCTTGCGTTGTGACGTAACATTGCGGAAACTCCTCCTCCTGACAATCCTGGCTCCCCCTACCCTCGAAGAATGTGAGCTCCTCCCTCTCAAACTACCTCACAGCTAAAACAAACACTGTGGTTTAATATAGAATATACATTAAACTTTACTATAATGTACAAAATGTGTTCTCTGCATTTAACCCCTCCCTGGGGAGCAGTGGGCAGCCACGGGTGTAGCGTCCAGGGAGCAGTTAGGGTTAATATAAGGTACTGATCAACATTACACAGTGATGGACCTTGGAGATTAAAACCAGTGAGCCTATGATTACAAGCCTGCTCTCTTTGCCACCATTCCCTTTATCCACAGATAATATATTTACGTTCATTATATAGATTATCCAGTATATAGATAAATTGAAGCACAGCGTGAGCGCTCACAATCAGTTCCATTTTTAGTAGCCGCTATACCGACTCATATCTCCTTTGATGATCTGACGTGACCCAATGCGACGCAGCGGTAGGACAAAACAGTGGACTATCATTCATTGACTATTCCGGTGGTTAGAAGAAGAGAGAATGACAAGAAAGTGACGTAGCAGCTCTGATGAGTGTTTGAAACAGCTGACAGACTCCGCTGCTGATGTGATGAAAACACCATTGAGCAGCGTTTGCCTGACTCACAATCACAATAGCTGATTAAATAGCCATGTGTTTCATTGTAATGGGCTTTTTTTTGGCTAAAAACAATAAGAGTGTGTGGATAGCAAAAAAAAAAATCACTATAGTGATCACTGATCACCTACAGTACATCTAAAGCGAGGCATGAAGTCTGTCTACAGACACGCTCACGTCAGCAGCGGAGTCTGTTCGCTGTTTCAAACACTCACCAGAGCTCCTACGTTGCATGAAGGCCCAAAAACATCCTGGTTTTAGAAGCGTCATGAAAGTGATTTTTCAGAGGGTTAAAACTCCGGAAAATAAACCTCAATTACTATGTTGTTGGGGTTCTTAGGACAAATGGAGATGGGTGAAAAAAAGCATAATACTGGACATTACCTAAAACCATTGTCTGATTTTGAGTGAAAATGTTGATTCCTCACAGATTCCTTCACATAATCATTGGCAGCGTTAAAACTGTGACTGATAAACCCAATACAACAGAACGAAGGAGCAAGAACAAATGGTTATGAAATGTTTACAAAAATGATGATTACAAAATCATACAACAGCAATTTTCAAGACCACCTCTTGTTCAACCTCCAAAGGACAAGTGAAATTTCCAACTGAAAGCACTTTTCTTTTGGCTTTGTACGTTGGTTTGTCTTTTCAAATCGTTAGGTTGTAAACCTTTAAAGACAGAAACAAAGTTAATATCTTAAAGGGATCCTCCACTGTTTTTATAAGTTTGTCCTAAAATCATTGAAATGTACTTATTAGAAGATATTTTCCAAGAAAAAAAGTTTATTATGCACCATATCATTTAATTGCTTTTGAAAAATAGGACTACTTTAAAGTTTTAGAGCCTGTGTTCCTCCATTTTGAAATCACGTGATTGATGATGTCACACGGCCCCACTGCCTGTAAACATCCCATTGTTTTCTATTGGAGTGAAGCATTCAGCTTGATTTATAGAACATTTAGTAGATTTTTAGATCATTAAGCAGCATTGTCAATCAAAATTACAACTTGTGCTGCTATTGGTTGCTCTAAAGAACAGGACAAGTTAAAGATGCCGATGTAAACATCTTGTTTACCAAAAGAGGCTTCTGGGCGTGGCCAACTTAAGAATTCTCTCAGGCTGGCCACACCCCTTGTAGCTCAATGGTCTCTGGAGAAGACAAAGAACTCATAAGTACACACGTAAACAATCAGTAGATGCCTCTGAGGAAGACTGACAGTTGGCAGTCGAACATATCAGGAGATCAAAGTCAACATCAAAGTCAATGTCTTGAAAAAAGTTGTCTGAATAAATCAAACCTTAAAAAATCAATTAAAAAAAAGACAATGAACTATCTGAATTATCAGTTGGAAAAGAAACGCTGCAGACGAGTTTCACTGTGGTTTACCTCCTTTTTTCTGCTTTCACACAGGTAGAGCTTCTAAGAAAAATGTCATTTGGGATCAGGCCAAGGTGCAAGTGGTGGAGAGTCACATGATGCACTTGATCACCAGCAAAGAGGGGCGGAGTCTTCCTGAACCATCAAACATTATACAGTATGTACCAAAGCATCCCAGCATTAAAGGAAACACTAGAAATACATAAACCAATATGAGTGTGTGTATTTCCCTTTCATTATCTTCTCTCTCCGCTGCCATCGGCCTCAGTTGTCATTTGTTTACCATAGCAACCAGATTAAATTAGCAGAAGTGATTAGGCTGTACAACCAAGCACTGTCACTGCATTCTCATAATTTGGTGTGTAAACACTTTGCCCTAGTAGTGCTCTCGACAAGAAATTGCTTTATACATGTGCGTGTGTGTGTGTGTGTGTGTGTGTGTGTGCGTGTGTGTGCGTGTGTGTGTGTGTGTGTGTGTGTGTGTGTGTGTGTGTGTGTGCGTGTGTGTGTGTGTGTGTGAGTGTGTGTGAGTGTGTTAAAGAGAGATAGATAAGGAAAAGTCAGTCATAATAAAAATATAATTATAAATCAGACAATAGCCACTTGTGGTAGCCGCTGCTGCAGCTACCCACCAATTGGCCTTTTATCTGCCTTTCACTTACACGCACACGTACACACACGTACACGTACACACACACACACACACAGGTACACAATCACAACTAAACCCCCGATTAAAAAAAATCTCAGGTACCATTAGCGAGCCTCTTGTAATGAACAATAAAGAAGCTAACCTCTTCTCATTTTTCCCTCCTTGATTCAAACTAATAAACCCACTAGAATTAACATTCACACTTCATGTAATGAGATGAGGGGTAAGCGGGGTGGGGGTGTGTTGGGGGGTAGACTTTAGTTCTTGATATTGACTGCTCTTGCCCCTAGCCCCGCTTTGCATTTAATACAGTACTCGCAACCAAAGTGATTGTCAAATTATTTCCTTGTTGCGCGCAGAGATATTTGTAATTAATATTAAAATTAAGCATTGCATTGAAGCCGGGTTGCACATTATTACAAACAGGAGCGAGTAAAAAAAAAAAAACAGGCAAACTGTGCCTGGCCAGTACTGCTCTCATCTCATTTTGGGCTTAATTTTGTTTGTGCTATCGCCTCCTGTGATCTGCATATACGAGATGCTCATAGTGCTCACGTTTCACTCCATCTTTAACTCACTTCCTCCACGCTCTTATCTCTCCTTCTCATTTACTGTATAAAAAAAAAAAAAAAAAACTCTCCTGCTTCCCGTTGTCCCTTTCTTTCACTCCTCATTTCTCTTATCCCACTAATATTTTTCTCTCTCCTGCCCTCCCCTCTCCTTTAGGACATCAATTATACACCCACAGATTATGTTTTCATGGGGTGTCCCACAGGTTTTGGCAGAAATGCAGCATCATTTTTAAATGAGCACCTACTCAGAAAACGAGAGAAAAGGAGGCTGGTGAGTGAGAGAAGAAGAGGGAGGAAAAAAAAAAAAGGTGAAGCAGTGTGAGAGATGGAGAGAGAAAATAGAAAAAGAGAAAAGGAAGCAGCTCTAGGCCAAGAGAATATGAGCAGGTGCAGCAGGGAAAATGAGTGCTATAAACAAGCCCAGGTCCTCGTAATTTATCATTAATCTGGGCGCCGGCGCTCGCACTGCCAGCCTTATTCTGCATGCTGATAGCCATGTCATATTTCTTATCGCAGATTTGTTTATGCTCTTATCCTTGTTTCGCAGGCTTTACACTTACCGCTATGGCCTCGGCTATTACCACGCTGGCATTTGGAAAAGAAGAGAGACACAGTGAGTTTGTGATGAGCCACAACAACAAAAATGATACACGACATGTCACTTATACACGTTTGGATTCAACCCAACAAAAGCGAAATATATACGTTTGACATTCACACGGATCAACATGTGCTCATTTAATCCATTAAACTCATGTATATACACATTTCATTCACACATTCCAGAGAGTTTGCTACTGACAAAACTTCCTGTCAACTTCAAAATAAGAGCCCTATTTACAAAATGGTTAGTCTTCATTACTAACGTACTATCCACTACAAATTCAATCAGTATATACTGTCCACTATATACTATAATTCACATGCATCAACATGTGCTCATTTATTCCATAAAACTCACGTAAACACATTTCATTCCCAGATTTCAGAGATTTTCAGACCCTCCATTGTGCAACTGACAAAACTTCTGGTCAACTTCAAAATAAGAGCCCTATTTACAAGAGACAAGAATATATGCTTTTATTTTGAAAAGGAGGTGTTTGATTTCTAGCTAGAAGCAGGTCGCCGGACCATTTTACATTCACTCACAATGCATCATGGGACGGTTAAGTATGACTAGTGTGCCAACCGTGCATATTTAAAAAATGTCCCCTTATAATATATAAACGGGTATTTCTTGCATAATCAATCTTTTCATACTATCTAATGTTAAAGCACTACATACTAGCGCTTTGATATGACTTTTGTTGTAATTTGTGCTATATAATTAAAGTTGGAAATGAAAATATTAATTTATTTATTTATTTATTTATTTTTTACATACTATTTTCATACCACATTCTAATTTAAACTTAACAAAAGCAAAATATATATGTTTAACATTAACAAATATTAACATGTGCTCATTTATTTCATAAAACCCACGTAGACACATTTCATTCAAACATTTCACAAAGACCCTCCATTGTGCCATTTTACTCTCCGCTCGCCATGCATCATGGGACTGTTGAGTATGACTAGTGTCCCCATATAGTATACATCCTGGAATTTCTCACCCACTCAATCTATTCATACTATCTAATGTGAACGCACTACATACTCATTTAGAAGTAAGACTCAATATGAGTAGTACGTTAGTGTGAGTAGTACGTTAGTATAAGTATTACATTAGTGTGAGTAGTAAGTTAGTGTGAGTAGTACGTTAGTGTGAGTAGTACGTTAGTATGAGTAGTACGTTAGTATGAGTATTACATTAGTGTGAGTAGTACGTTAGTATGAGTAGTACGTTAGTATGTGTATTATATTAGTGTGAGTAGTACGTTAGTATGAGTAGTACGTTAGTATGTGTATTATATTAGTGTGAGTAGTACGTTAATATGAGTAGTACGTTAGTTATGAGTAGTACGTTAGTATGAGTATTACATTAGTATGAGTAGTACGTTAGTATGAGTATTACATTAGTATGAATAGTACGTTAGTATGAGTAGTACGTTAGTATGAGTATTACATTAGTATGAATAGTACGTTAGTGTGAGTAGTACGTTAGTATGAGTATTACGTTAGTATGAGTATTACGTTTGCATGAATAGTACGTTAGTGTGAGTAGTACATTAGTATGAGTAGCACGTTAGTATGAGTAGTACGTTAGTATGAGTATTACAATAGTATGAGTAGTACGTTAGTATGAGTATTACATTAGTATGAGTAGTACGTTAGTTAGAGTATGACATTAGTATGAATAGTACGTTAGTATGAGTAGTACGTTAGTGTGAATAGTACGTTAGTGTGAGTAGTACGTTAGTATGAGTAGTACATTAGTATGGGTAGTACGTTAGTATGAATAGTACGTTAGTGTGAGTAGTACGTTAGTATGAGTATTACGTTAGTATGAGTATTACGTTAGTATGAATAGTACGTTAGTGTGAGTAGTACGTTAGTATGAGTATTACGTTAGTGTGAGTAGTACGTTAGTATGAATAGTACGTTAGTATGAGTAGTACATTAGTTTGAGTAGTACGTTAGTATGAGTAGTACGTTAGTATGGTAGTACATTAGTATGAGTAGTACGTTAGTATGAGTAGTACGTTAGTATGAGTATTACGTTAGTATGAGTAGTACGTTAGTATGGTAGTACATTAGTATGAGTAGTACGTTAGTATGAGTAGTACGTTAGTATGGTAGTACATTAGTATGAGTATTACAATAGTATGAGTAGTACGTTAGTATGAGTATTACATTAGTATGAGTAGTACATTAGTATGAGTAGTACGTTAGTATGAGTAGTACGTTAGTATGAGTATTACGTTAGTATGAGTATTACGTTAGTATGAATAGTACGTTAGTATGAGTAGTACGTTAGTGTGAATAGTACGTTAGTGTAAGTAGTACGTTAGTATGAGTATTACGTTAGTATGAGTATTACGTTAGTGTGAGTAGTACGTTAGTATGAGTAGTACGCTAGTATGAGTAGTACATTAGTATGAGTAGTACGTTAGTATGAGTAGTACGTTAATATGGTAGTACATTAGTATGAGTAGTACGTTAGTATGAGTAGTACGTTAGTATGAGTATTACGTTAGTATGAGTATTACGTTAGTATGAATAGTACGTTAGTGTGAGTAGTACGTTAGTATGAATAGTACGTTAGTGTGAGTAGTACATTAGTATGATTATTACATTGGTATGAATAGTACGTTAGTATGAGTAGTATGTTAGTATGAATAGTACGTTAGTGTGAGTAGTACATTAGTATGAGTATTACATTAGTATGAATAGTACGTTAGTATGAGTAGTACGTTAGTGTGAGTAGTACATTAGTATGAGTATTACATTAGTATGAGTAGTACGTTAGTATGAATAGTACGTTAGTGTGAGTAGTACATTAGTGTGACATTAACAACACGGCCAAAATCTATAAAGAACAACTTATGTGATGCTAACTATTGAGGTAATACTCACTATAGCTCTCTATTAGCGCTGGGCGATATATCAAGATTCAAAATATTTCGAGTTTCCTATTTTGGCAATATAGAAAATTATAATATTGCCTATATTGATATATTTATTTTTATAGCCTATTTTGTATTCAAATACTCGTTTTAGGAGTCGCTGCTTTTGCTACTTTTCAGAACAGCATAAAAAGCTCAGTTAGATGAATTGATGAGTGCCTCCTAACCTAGATCTACCTCTAAACAAGACACACACTACACAACTCACTCACATGTGCTGTCCCTCATTGGAGAAAAAGTGGCCCATATTGCGCAGTTGTTTGTTAATGAATGCAGTTTGTATTAGCAAAATTAAAATCATTTAAATTATCAAGAATTACATCGTATATCATAATTTGGAGAGTTTTGGTCCTTATAGCCCAGCCCTACTATCTATTCACAATTCTGTGTGCTGATAGACATGTCATATTTCTTATCACAGATTTGTTTATGGTCTTGTCCTTGTTTGGCAGGCGTTACACTTACTGCTATGGCTTCAGCTATTACCACGCTGGCATTTGGAAAAGAAGAGAGACACAGTGAGAAACAAGAATGATACACGACATGTCGCTTATATATGTTTGGATTCAACCCAACCAAAAGCAAAATATATACGTTTGACATTCACTTTGAACACAAACATGACAAAGAGTCACTGGGGCTGTCGTGCGACTAATCAGCAACGAGCCCAGTGCTGAAGTTCCTCCTTTGTAGCTCCAGCCACATCAGATTGGCAGGAAATCATGTCCACTTTAAAGAGGCTCAGATGGGCATCAAATGTGTCCAAATGTTCTGTACATTAACGACACACACCAGATTCATCATGAATTTCTCATATCGGACGACTTCATTAAATCGTCCCATGCAGCCGTGTTTATTTGCATAATAAACCAACTAACTGTATCTAAAGCAACAACATGATCTACTTTGGAGAAACGCTCGCAAAGGCTGCACTGTTGTTTGAGTGACTGTGTCGAATGTTTATTTTTCATCAAAGTTAGGACGATTAGAAAGCAGCCCCCTTCCCTCCCCCTCCATACGCATTTGAATTGGTAATACTGCCTCTTTGTTTACTCTGTGCAATTTACTAATGAAAAATATGTGCAGAAGTTATTGATTCATGACCATAATTGTTTAATTATTAATCAGTTTAGTCTTATATTAGCATTTTTAATGTAGCAGAGAGCTGGAGAAAAGCTGAGACGACGCAGGTTCAAGTTTATTTTCTTCCTCTTTCTTGTGTTTCTGTTTTGTTTTTTTAAATTCCATTTTTGCTGTCGGAGTTAGAAGGAAACATCAAAGACGGATATGTGTGTGTGTGTGTGTGTGTGTGTGTGTGTGTGTGTGTGTGTGTGTGTGTGTGTGTGTGTGTGTGTGTGTGTGTGTGTGTGTGTGTGTGAAAAGCGAGTGTTAAAATAAGATTGTAGTGTGCTGTGACAAAACAAACACAAACATTCTTTCTTACTTTGAGATCAGATCTGCTTTTTGAATAACTGCGTTTAGGTATGATAATAAGTGAAAGGAAGGGCACGAGTGAACATGGGAATCTTCAAAGACTGCGGCAGAAGATTACACGAGGCTGGTAAAAGATAGAACAGAAAATACACATTTTTTACACGACACATAGACCTCTTAACAAACAGGAAATTTCACAACCAAAAAAGAACAAAAAAAAAAAGGCCCTTGACAGAGAACTGGTCTATTTAGGATAAAACCAACAGGAAAACATTCACAGCATTAATGAAATTACAGAAACAAAAGAACTTTGCGTATATAATGTTGTTGTTAACCAAGGGTCAAAGAAGTGGATCAGTTATTAAATGGAATATGACAACCAGGCGATCTTCAATTTTTTGATTTTTATGTTTTTTATTGTTTGTGTGGTGATGATCCTTTGATAAATTTTATTTCCAGGTTAGGGTTAGCTGTGGTTCAGAGTTGTGTTGACCCTGGGTGACAGTTTCTCCTGAGAGACCGCCATGTTTTAGTTTAGTTTTATTTGGTTCCAAGTCTTAATTTTGTTTTAGTTTTAATTTCTTTTATTTTTAATTGTTTATATTTCATTGTTATTTTTCACTGAAGGTAGTCGCCCCACTAAAACGTACTAAAAAAATAAAAACAAACATATGATGAGGATGACTCACCTGGGGGAGGAAAGATTTTCTGTGCCGGTGCCTAATCCGAACCCTGACCCTAACCTAATCCTAACCGTGACCCTAACCTAATCCTAACCCTGACCCTAACCTAATCCTAACCCTGACCCTAACCTAATCCAATAAGCAAATAAAACACTCTGTTCACTTTGAAAACAAAAATAAACAAATATATAAAGATATAGAAACTGCATAATCACATATATCTATATATATCTATATATATATATATATATATATATATATATATATATATATATATGTATATATATATATATATCTTTTTTTTTTTATAGCTTATTTTGTATAAAAATACTCATTTTCGGAGTCACTGCTTTTACTTCTCAGAACAGCAGGTAAAGCTCAGTTACATGGATCACTGAGTGCGTCCTCAGTATCCAGGGATACTGGAGTTTGGTTGGGGGGTGGGACGGCTCGTAGCGGGCGCCAGAAAATTTCCCATATTTACAAATCCAAAACTTGACAGGTATGCCCCACCCCTCCTCCTTTCATCCACACTCAATCACAGGTGCATGGAGGGGTCAATAGTTTGCTGCAGATGCTGCTGCTCAAATGTTTGTAAATCTTAGATTAAATATGCGCTGATTTTTTATGCATTTGTGGCATTAAAATATATTATTTGGGCATTAAAAATAAAATGGCATTAAAAAGCATTACATTTGACTGGAGCGTTCTGTCAACTTTTGTGATTAGATTAAAATAAAAACATGACTGCCATCATGTGATATGAACAGGAAAACTGTGCTACGCAAAAATTGTGGAGTTTCATTGAATTTGTGACTTTGGAGGGCTTAGATATATATATATATATATAACATAAATAGTATTTAATTTTCACAATGATTGATGTTTTCTCTGTTATTTTTTTTACTTTCTCCTGTGTTAGATATCATAAAGGGTCCCTTTGAGTTTGACACACGTGTCTTAGATGTTCACAAGTCTTTTTTTTCTTTTTTTTTTTTTTTCTGAAAAACGTCTGAAAATGTGAGAATGTATCTTTTTGTTTTGATCTTTTATTTTTGAAGTTTGGCTTAAGCTTGGCTCAGTTCTCTTTCAGCGTGTTTACAACATAAACCCACTGCTTCAAAGTGTCAGAAATGATCCAAACGTTATTTCCAAATGACGTTGGTGCAACAATGCACTCATTCTTCTTATGGACCAAAAAGCAGCAACAGGACAATGATGTGTTCAGCTCATGATGATGTAGTGTATGTGGCTCCTTGTTCTTTCTGAAAGGAACAAAGGTCACTACCGGACTGTCACACCCCAGGGTCAGGTCAAGGAAAGGGCGTAAAGCACCAAACGTATGAACCAAAAAGGAAAAAAAAAGGTGCGTTTGGTTGTTTTTGATTGTGAGATTCTCATGGTCGTTAATTAACCTTAAATATTACCATTGAGAAAACACAGTGTTTGATATTTATCTCCTCTCATCTGACACGCACCCAGGTGGGAACGCAGGTGTCTTTTTTCTGTGACCAATCCCTGCCATCAGTAGATCAATTCAGATCCAAATAAAATAATTAAAAACAGCTGCACCCACAGTATCCACAACATATGAGCTTCATCTGCAAAGATCCAAATTCAGAATATTAATATTAAAAAATACACTCATTCATTTTTAAAGATTATTATTATTATTAGAATTCAGCTTTAAATGTTGATATCTTTCATTTATTTGTATTTTTTTCTGCCCCTATCATTGTCAGCACACAAAAATGTGATCATCTGATCCGCAGGCCACTTTATCAACATTCATGTCAGCATTTATTAAAATAATGAAACAATCTGAGTATTATTACAGGAAGAAACAAAGAGTGTCTGAGTGGGTTTTTCTGTGTATGTTTGTTGTTCTTTTGACCTTTAGGGCCTGTACTATGAAGCTGGAGTTCCTCTTATCGAGCTAACTTCCCGAATAGATGCCGTGTGTGCTATACTACAATTCTGGTCATCCTCTTACCAGGCTAAATCACCATGGTAACTTAGGCTGAATGGCAAACCTGGTGTGGAGCAGGTTAATTTGTAAATACACTATCAGTGACTATAAAAGCGCCACCTCTTGACCAATCAGTTCTCTTGGAAAATGACCTCATGATGTAGGCTGAGCTGTATGAACGCAGCATCAGAGCCACAGACTGCACCCAAAATGAGGCGGATACGTGAATAGAAACACGTCTGTGCTGTAATAAAGTTAAACTGATCAGTGTCAGCATATCGTTAAATGTATTGGTAAAAAAAATATTGATAAGCACGTTATCAACACGTTAACTCAAACCAGGTGATTCCAACTTGGCTCTGTGCGTTCTAACATAAAAATCTGACCAATCAAAAACATGGAGAAACCTCGCAGAGCAGCCTACGTTATGTACCATAGAGGAACAGACAATTATTCTTTAAAATAACTAACATCCATAATCATGGCTGTTGCTGCAGAAAAAGCAGGAAGGAAGGAATGCAGGCAGGAAGCTGTTGATGCGTACAATCATGAGATTATACAATATTAATTCATCTGATAATTAACGGACAGCGCTCTGATCATTTTCACTTTATTACAGCACAGACGTGTTTCTATTCATGTAGTTCGCTTCAGTTTACCACACTTTGCTGCCTTTTTCTCTAAATGTATATATTTTTTGGACTTGTTTAATGTATTTTTGCTGTTATTTACTGTATTTTTCTGTCATTTTGTACATTAACTTTGGCGGACTCCGAAAATTAAACCAAGGGCCACATGTTTCTCTTCTTTAAATGCTTTCAATATCCTCTTGGACTCGTCCCCCTTTCTCACTGGTGTCCTACAGAGGGATCTCTGTGGGATCTTAAATGTAAACATTGCAGCCTTAGTAATAAAAATGTGGAGAAAATCACAACATGTATAGAAAAAGAGAATAAAAGTGCTACAAACATGTTTTTATATATATATAGATAATAAATGTGCCCATATTGTTTATTGGTCATACATTAAACACAGATGTTTTATTATTTACAGGAGTAGTACAGGTACTAGGGGTGTCACTATACACAAAAATCACGGTTCGATCCGTACCTGGGTTCATTTTCGGTACAGCATGGAACAAAATGCAAACCATAAATTTGATTGTTGTTTATTCGAAACTTTAGCAAACCAACAATGTATTTAACATTCTACAGAATATGAAAATAAAGTTAAAAAAAATATGCTCTACTGTTGTAAAGTGCTGCTGGTAATAATAATATTCTGAAACCAAAAATACATAAAATATTTTAAAAATTAAGCTCCTCACAGCTTGTTAATAGCTTTTATCAGCTGCTATAAAAACTCTGATGGCAGTTGTTAAAGCTTTGGTCAGATCTGAATTACTAGACAGAGGCTGCGTGAATGCTGAAGTCAACCTGTGTTTGCACTGAGGACGTTTTCTTTCTTGTCACAGTGATATTCGCACTCAGGTGGTGCCGTTTCAAATGAGTTAGCATGTTCGTCGTGTTCCCGGAAACATACCCGATCTCAGCTGAACAATGTCGGCACACTGCCCTCGTTTTATCCACTTGTCTTTCTCCGTTGCAGTATTTCACCCGGAAGCCGACGTGTTAGTGACAAGTTGTGCCAGCTAAGATATTTTTTATACTGCATTCTATTTGAACCAGATTTATATTTGAGAAAGTGAAAGTATAGAATACAGTTGTTTAATATTGTGTGTTTTATTTTAAAAAATAATAATTAAACAAAATAATTGGTTTATGCGCCGGGCAGTGCATCGTTCCGCATAAACGGGTGTAAAAGAAGAAAGTAGAGCAGCTATAATGCTCATTATTTTTGCTACAGAAAGCTAAGATGTTTGCCTCCATCTTATGTTCCAAAATTACCCTAGTGATGTCATTATGTAAACGCTATGTGGGGTCCAAAACCCGCAACTTGCCGCACGACCGCAGCAAATCTATAAATAAATATAGCTAAATATAATACATGATATAAATACTAAACATAAATATCATATAAACCATTGCTGTTGCTAATCAGGCCGACAGGTTTCCATCTTTTATCAGTTTGTCAAAGGTCTTTAGTGCGATGTTGGCCATCACTCACCGTTACTAAGGAAACCACTGAATACTTATCCCCTCTTCCACAAGTTTCCCTTTAAACTGAAATGACCCTCAGCTGGTTCCTACTTAACTGTTCTCTTAACTCACAGCCAGCGAATCTGTTTTTTTCTGCAGTCCTGTCCCACTTTCCACCATCAGGCACACTCCATACTATGCACTACACACTCAATGAGTATATACTGTCTACTATATACTATAGTATGGATAAGTAGGATGATGAGCGTTCCCACTGAAGTATACTGTACTTCCAAGTTTCCCAAGATGCATTTGGAATAGGGCTGGGATAAACGATTATTTTTTAAACGATTAATCTAGCGATTATTTTTTCGATACATCGATTAATCTAACAATTTTTCCAGCTCAATTCTATTCACTCGATTCGATTATCTCCCCATTAATTGACTAAACGTAATTTATACATGTTGAATTACATATCTAAAATAAAAAACATGAATTCCATAACATTGCAATACATGTGTATTGCCCAAAATTCCAAAATAAAGTTCAGAGTCAGAGGTAGCATTCAATAAAATATAAAAACGTAGTGGGAGTCATGGTCCTTCCTCAACCAACAGAATTTAAGATTCATGTTGAAAACACACAGGCCTAGCTTACTGAAAAAAAGTGCATCTTTTAATTCTTCATTCAAATGAAAATAACGACAATTTAAAGTAACACACTCAGTTTCCTAAACTCAAAATTCCAAATGCTAATACAGAAAGTGACTTTCTAATTGAAAAATCTACAAATAAATATGGGGTTTTATAATGTTCATTTTTAGTTCAAATTATAATTATAATAATGATGATGTAAATGATCTTGATTGGAACATGAACTGAAAATACAAGGGTCAGTCTTGGTCCCACACTAGGGGGAGATGACACAAAATAATAAAAACTATAGAAATAAATATATTAATGTGCCACTAAATACTGTTTTATTCCACTTCTTTACAAAATCTGATTCTTTAAAATGTGTGTTATCACTCATATATTCCATCATTATGATCTATATTAACGTTTGGGATTCACTGGCGTAGAGCAACTACTCACCATGACTCAGGAAAAGAGAAAAGCTTTTTTATTCATATTTTGATGTTTGATGTTATGCACTGGTTGTAAGGAGAGTGTGTTTTTTTACGCTTGGCTCGGTGTGTGTGTGCTGCTGCAGCTGATGTCACGGCGGGTGTTTCCTCCTTGTCACGTTGACGGGTAACAGCTACCTTCGTCTTGCACTTTTGAAACTCTTAGGAGCCACTCGCGTTAGTTATTCTCCGGCGCCGCCATCTTTGTTTTGTTGTCCCAGCCCTAATTTACAACCTACAACGTTAAAATCACACTGAGGCTAAATATCTCTGTTGATTCTCTGCCTTTGAAAGTTCTGAAAACATTTGAAGTGAGAAAGTGACCAAGTAGAACATCAACATGTGCTCATTTTCAGAGACCCTCCATTGTGCTTCTGACTAAACTTCCTGTTAACTTCAAAACAAGAGCCCTATTTACAAAATGATCTAAAAAAAAAAAAAAAGCAACTAATGGAAACGAGAAGAGATGCTTTTATTTTGAAAAAGGGATGTTTGATTTTTAGCTTGAAGTCAGTCCCAGGATCATTTTACATTCTGCTCGCAATGCATCATGGGACAATTGAGTGTGACTTGTGGGGTGATAATAAAACATTCTGAAACATTTTGGAGACAGACCCCTTACTGCTGCACAGGCAGTAATATCACTAGGTTTATCATTGTACCAGTTGTTAGAACTACTATCTTCATCAGGGAGCAAATCTTTATTCCTGGTTATTGTTTTCCATACATTAGTATGAGTAGTACGTTAGTATGACGTTTACAACATGGCTAAACAGGGAACCCGTTTGGATCTTCATAAGAGCAGAAAAAGCAAACATGCACGTACCTGATCTGTGATGACACATTCAAGCACAAACATTCATTTACATATTTGAACTTTTCCCTTCTTGTTTTGTGTGTGTGTGTGTGTGCGTGTGCGTGCGTGTGTCATAAAGTGTTGTTACTTAGCAGAGAGGGAGAAGCTTGTCTTTTTCAAGGAACACCCCCAGAACTAATGTTCCACACCTGTGCACAGTGCAGCTCTCTCTTTATCCAGCATCACAGGTGCATCACATTAATTGTGGAAGAAACCATTTCATTGCTAGAGTGGGAGGGGGGAGGGGAAGGTGGGGGTGAAGTTTGGCTTCTTTTTCACCTCCTCCTCTTCCTCTTCCTCTTCTTCTTTGGCATGCATTCAATCACTCAATATTCACATCTAAATTGCTTTTAGCGTGGAAGGCTTGAAGGTTTTCAAGCATCACATGTGAGTGATATTAAAAAAGGGCCGGCCTTAGAGGGGTTTTATTTACACTGATAGTTTGGACTGAGTCCCAACATGTGTCACGAGTTGTTTTATACGTGTGCACGTGTGTGAGAGACGCAGCATTCACTATAACTACAGGCATGACAGTTTTATTGAATGCATGTAATGTGTGTGATGCTATAGTATAGACATGTGATAACTGGCGGCCGCCAAAAGTAAAAGTACAAAATGACAAAATATGCAAAACAGAAGCAAGAATACAAAGAATTACAACATTGCAGGAAAATACAGTAAAAGGCAAGAAAAACACAGAAAATACACCAAAAACACACAAAACTACTACAAAAATGAACAAAATTACAACAATAATACATTAAATTACTCCAAATAACACAAAACAACATCAAAAATCTATCTATCCATAAAAGCAAGGAACATCTGTGTGTGTGTGTGTGTGTGTGTGGAGCAAATATCTCCCCTACGCAGTATGAGTTCGACCTGAAACTTAGTCAACGGGTTCCAAATACCACGAGTGTGTGCATCTGTTATTTTGGAGTAATTTGGTGAAGCAAAACGCTCAAAACAGTCAAAACATGAATGTTATAATTACGGCTCCCTCGGTAAGAGTGCAGTATTGAGCGCGCCACTTCCGGTTCCGGGTTCATGACGTCACCGTGTCACAGTTTGTTTGGGTTAAAAAAAAAAAGGTCAATATTAAAAACGTTTTTGTACCGCTAAAAGTCATTAAAATTAATATTTCATGGTTATTTAATATTATTCCTGAGATTCCAAATTTACTTTAAATCTCGGGTCACGGACGTCACTTCCTCCTTCGTCTCCATGACTGTGGGCGGAGGCTGTGCTGACGGTCGTTAGCCGAATACGTCACAAACATTCTGATTCTTCAGACAGAGGAATGTAACGTTTTTGTGAGCTGATGGTCCACTATGATTATTGTTTGTTCTGCGCAACGATGAGTGTTTCTTGTTATATTCATCTATGTGCTAAGAAAGATGCTAGCAGCTAAAATGTAAACAAACACACACACACACACGGCTGATGCGCGTGCGTGCGCTCACTACGTCGAGCTGTACATGGTGAACGCACACATTTATTTTTCGTGGTACTTTCGGGTCTCTCTCTCTCTCTCTCGTTTTTATTTCTCAACAACTTGATGGATTATGTGCATGACGCGTGTGCATGTGTGAGAGAGATAACGCACGGAGGAGATAGAGGTAGACACACACACATTATGTGCATGACGCGTGTGTAAGAGATAACGCACGGATGAGATGGAGACACACACACACACACCCACATTTATTCTTTTATCTTATAGTTACTGGTATTATTATTATTATTATTATTATTATTATTATTATTATTATTATTATTATTATTATTATTATTATTATTATTATTGCTATTACCATATCATTTTATGTTGTTATTGTTTTTATTGTATTATTGTTACTGGATTTTCATTATATTCTTTGTTATTGTATAATTTTACTACTATTGTATTAAAGTTATTGCTATTCTTATAATTACCATTATATTCTTTTTCATTATTAATATTTTTCATTATAGTTACTGGTGTTCTCATTGTTTTATTAGCATTGCTATATTATCATTATATTACCTTATAATTATTTAATATTGTTTATTATTAATATTGTTTTTAGTGCATTATTATATTATTTTGTTATTGCAATTATTATCATTAATATCATTACAACATAAATTTTATTACTATTACTACTTTCATTATTATTATTATAACCCTATCAACATATTTATTATTGTCAGGGCTCTGCACAAACTTATACAGTGGTGGCACTGGTGTGACAAACTTTCTCTGTTAGTCGAGGGGTTGTACAACATAGACATACATGTTGATGAATAGTTGACTTAACTGGCTACCGTAGTTACTGTGTCTCTCTTAACAACCTGCGACGGATTATGTGCAAGACGCGTGTGCGCACGTGTGTGATAGCTAGCGCACGGAGGAGATTGACACACACACACACACACACACACACACACACACACACACACACACACACACACACACACACAGTATGCATAATAAAAATATACTAAATGAGTAAAATAAAACTAAAAACGAAACAATATTTATACAAAAAGTATACAAAATGACAACAGAAATGCATAAAAAAAATACAAAAAGGCTCCAAAAACACACAAAATTACTCCAAAAACATACATCACAGAAAAATACATCACACAAAAAAAATATAAAAATGAGCAAAAAAAAAAACAAACATTTTTATCATGCGCATATCCCATAAAATTAAACCAGGGAAATTGCACATATTTTACTTTGCACCCACAAATAAAGCCCTTTATAACACTACAGAGTACAGAGTATGTACACCTATTTGTACATCCAACCTTCAAACACATACTCATTTGGACATAATTGACAACTGTACGAATGCGCCCACGTGAATGCATACTTCCGACGGGCACTGTACTAGTCTATCTACTTATAAAAGCAAGGAATGTCTGTGTGCGTGTGTGTGTGGAGCAAATATACCGCGCTCTTATTTACACAAAAAATACACAAAATGACTCCAGAATCACACTACAATGGCAACAAAAACAATAATTATACAAAAAATGCACAAAAAGACAACAGAAAGATACAAAAATACACATGACTCCAAAGAGAAAAATACACCAAACAAAAAAATATAAAAGTGAGTAAAATGCATTCTTCTGTACTAGTATACAAAATTACAGAAATCGAAAAGTAAATAGAAAGACAAGAAAAACACAAAAAAGCTAGATTTTCTCTTATCGCGCTAACTTCCAGGATTTAATCAGTGTGTGCTGGACTACGATGCTAGCTACTGTCTTAAGGGGCTAAATCGCCATGGTAACTTAGGCTGAACGGCTAGCCTGGTCTGGAGCAGGTTTTGTTCTGGCTAGGATCTGATAGAGTACTGAAGTCCCGCCTCCTGACCAATCAGATCTCTTGGAAAACGACCTGCCCAATAAAAGGAGGATCATTGTGAACACGTCACTGTGTGGATCTGATGTGACGCTGACAGACGAGAGAATTAAATTCAATTTAGACATCGGTGAAATCCGTTAATTTACTGATGACATCCTATAGGAAACATAGAGTTTTATATCTGATGGATTGATAAAGTAAGTTTTCAGACCTATTAATTAATTAAATCATTATAATATATTCTGGGGTGATGCAAAGAGCCTCAGTCCTGTAAGATAATATAAAATATAAATATATTCCACCTTATGATGTAGCTGATCAGTATGAACGCACCATCAAAGCCACAGACAAGGTAAAAGTGAAACTTATCAGAGTGTCTGTTTATAATTTCACTAATTTAATCATTAACACTCATCAATTCCTGCATTAATTCCTTCCTGCTTTTACCACTTTTTTGGTCTGAATTATGGAATTTATTTCTTCATATTTTCAACAAATTATTCCTCCATTGTGACATAAATTGGCCCTGCGATGGACTGGCCCCCTTCCCAGGGTGTACCCCCGCCCATTGCCCAATGAGAGCCGGAGATTGGCACCGGCAGACCCCCGCAACCCTGTAAAACAGGAGCAAGTGGGTTTGAAAATGGATGGATGGATGGATGTGACATAAATTGCTCTCCAGTTCCTCTGTGATTGTGATTGGTCTGACGCTGTATTCTCCTCCTCTGTCACTAGAGCCAGGCTGAAATCACCTCGCTTAACTTAGCGTGTTGTAATCGTGCTTTGTAGGACAGCTTCTGTCTGACAGACAATGTTTGGTTAGGTGAAGCTAAGGGAGATAAATCCAGGATGTAACAAACAAGCAAAACGACAACAGAAATAAACAAAAATAAAACGCTAAATGAGAACATAAATACACAATATGACTAAAAAACATACGTTTTACAGGAAAAATACACAAAACTAGTACAAAAATGAACAAAACGACAACAATGATACACACAATTACTCCAAATAACACAAAACAACGACAAAAATACACAAAATGACTCAAAGCAATATACACAATTACAGAAAACGACAACAAAAAACAAGAAAAGCAGAACAATGAATGCAAACCCACAGTACTAACAAACAAACAAAACGACAACAGAAATACACTAATATGACTCCAAAAAACAAACATTTTACAGGAAAAATACACAAAAGGCAATCATAACAAACACGACAACAACAAACACACACAGAATGACATAAAAACACAGTTTTGTTCTTTCCTGCGTTAAAGCTCTGATTGGTCATATTTCTAAATGCCGACATGAATGTTGATGATGTGGTAAGTAAGTCATAAAATACTCAAATACAAGTAAAAAGTATCAACTTAAAAAGGAAGAGATCACATCTTACACAATTGGAACTTCAATTATTTTCCACAAAGGCATCTGCATAAAATAGAAAGGCTCGTCAAAATTTACAATTATTTTTCTTAAATTAAATAACACAATAACAATAAAATATGCCTTGTCATGATGGGTTACATAGTGCTGAGAAAATAAAAAACATTCAATGCTGTTTTGGTCGCCGTGCATTACGTTTAATCTGATTGGTCGGCTATGATGTGATGCATTACGTTTAATCTGATTGGTCGGCTATGATGTGATGCATTACGTTTAATCTGATTGGTCGGCTATGATGTGATGCATTACGTTTAATCTGATTGGTCGGCTATGATGTGATGCATTACGTTTAATCTGATTGGTCGGCTATGATGTGATGCATTACGTTTAATCTGATTGGTCGGCTATGATGTGATGCATTACGTTTAATCTGATTGGTCGGCTATGATGTGATGCATTTGATTGTTGTCTGGTCATTTCATTTTTTTTATAGTTTCACAATGTATGTTGATCATTTTAAAACAAACAATTAATGATTTACTCAGTAACGGTTGGGCGTAGAATCTGAATGAAATACTATAATTCTTTTAAAACGTACTTAAGTACAAGTAAAATTACTGTTTTAGAAATATACTCAAAAAAGTACAATTACCCATAAAAGCAACTCAATTACAGTAACGTGAGTTGTAATCCATTACTTTCACCTCTGCTTTAGTGTGTGTGCGTGTGTGTGTGTGTGTGTGTGGGTGTGTGTGTGCGTGTGCGTGTGTGCGTGTGTGTGTGCGTGTGCGTGTGTGTGTGAACACCTGCACACCTACAGGTCCAGTGTGTGAGTCTTTCCTCCTCCAGTGACATCATCATTATGAGGAAATTCCTTCATTTTCCTAACTTTCTTCTTTGTGTTTCCACTCCTTCAACAAATCCCACCTTCTTCACCTTCTTCACCTTCTTTGCACTTCTTTTCTCTTTTAAACTAAGCCTCTGTCAATCAGTGTGTTTAACATCTGCTCCGTGCCAGGCAAAGCAGACAATAATAACGTATCATCCTCATGGTCACTGCACTGATTATCCCTGAAGATTTTCAACCAGGGCTTTTTTTTCCTCTTTTGTATTTTTTTGCTTTACTTTTCTTTCCTTTTCCTCTTATATTTGGAGGTCCAGTAATGAGTTACAAAAGGTCATTGGAGCATTGCAGCTGCTCATCCATTTGTGCCATAATCCATGGCACTCATGCCTGATTACCTCTCCAATGGTCAAAGGTAGGGGAGGGGGTAAAACACAATGGGTGCCTCTCACAAATATATGGGCCAGAGGTGTTATTTTGGACGGTGCCAGTCAGAGAGAAATAACCCCGAGTCGATCCATTTATTCTTTTAAATGAAAATGCTTGAGCGACGATGGAGCGGAAAAAAAAAGAAAAAGAAAAACATGACACATTTTCTGTCTTTCCCTCCATCAACAGCCATTTTGATTTCCACAATTGACCTTCCATGACATCATTTACAATGAGTCATATCACACGCACACAAAGTGTTAAAGCTGTAGGGCACACACACACACACACACACACACACACACACACACACACACACACACACACACACACACACACACACACACACACACACACACACACGTACACAAGTCATGAGTGGTTTTATACGTGTGCACGTGTGTGAGACAGCATTCACTATAACTACAAGCATGACAGTCTGATTGAATGCATGTAATGTGTGTGATGCTTTATTGCAGACGTGCAACTGGCGGCCCGGGGGCCACATGCGGTCTCATTTTATCTGCCCCTAAAAGTAAATGTACAAAATGTCAGAAAAACACACAAAACAAAAGCAAGAACACATTTAAAAATACAAAGTATTAAAACATTGCCGGAAAATACAGTAAAACACAAGCAAAGCACAGAAAATACTCCAAAAACACACAAAACGACAAAAAGAATTTGCAAAACGACAACAGAAATGCACAAATTACAATCATAACAAGCATGACAACAACAGACAGAATCACAGAAAAAAAACACGAAACAAAAGCAAGAATACATTAAAAAATACTAATAATAAGAATTACTATGTTGCAGGAAAAGACAAGAAAAACACAGAAAATACTACTGACAACGGTGATACACAGAATTACTCCAAATAAGTCAAAACGGTGACAAAAATATACAAAATTACTCAAAAAAATTAATAAATATCTCAAAAAAATATACAAAATTACTCAAAAAAATATACAAAATGTCAAAACAAAAGTAAACAGAATGAAAAGAAATACAAAAGATGACTCAAAAAATGTAAAATTACATAAAATGACATAAAAAATACACAAAAGATGAAAAAAAAAACAAACAAAAAATGATTGGTCCCACAGTACTCACAAATAAGGAAAACAACAACAGAAATACACAAAAATTACTCAAAAAAATGCAAAATGACAGTATATATAGTATCATAACTGCAAAAAACATACATTTAACAAGAAAAATACACAAAAGGACAACAGAAATGCACAAAAGGCAATCATAACCAGCAAGAGAACAACAAACATACACAGATTGACAGAAAAACACACAAAACAAAAGCAACATTACGTTAAAAAAATACAAAGAATGACAGTGAAAGACAAGAAAAACACAGAAAATACTCCCAAAACACACAAAACTATGAACAAAACGACAACAGTAATACACAAAATGACTACAAATAGGACAAAAACGACAACCAAAATACACAAAATGACTCAAAAAAATATACAAAACGACAGAAAATGATAACTAAAGTATAAAGACACACACTGAGAAATAATCAGGATCCTTAACAGACATATGATCACACACACACACGCACACACTTCTAAATGATCACTTGTGGGCATAATAGCTTTAACTGGACCAAATTGTCTGCCCTTCATTTGTACGTCTATGTCGACCCACATTCTGAGTTAGTCGCCCTTTGACAAAGACGGGTCAGCCCCCCCTACCCCCCCCCCTAAAAGAAAATGAAGCCCACTAGATATTGTTTGATTGGATTTTGCCTTTTCGAGGTTTCAGGATTATTAGAGGAATTCATTTGAAGTGTTGCTGAAAATGAAACTGCGACCCCTTCTTCCCGTGTTTAATTATTCTAATACCACTTTCCTCTTTGCTCTCATTCTCTTTTCTTTTTTTTTTTTTGTCTGTCTGCACAGTGCGCCGTTTGCAAAAATTAAAACCATCAGGCTGGACCTTAAATTAACACTGAGGATGAACTCATTTTGTTTCCTCTAATGCAGACGTGGACAACTAGCGTGTCCCTCTGTCTGATTTTATATGGCAACCAAAGTAAACGTAACAAAATATAAAATAAAAACAGCAAAAACGCAAGGAATGACGAAAAAATTACAAAAACTAAACAAAAGATTAATAAAGTTACACAAGATGACTCGTAACAAGAAATACCATTTAATTACAGAAAAACACACAAAAGCACAACAAAAACACACACATTTACTCCCAAAAAGCAGAAGACAATTTCACCAAAATATAGAAAAATATACAAAACAACAACAAAAATGCACAGAAATGACTAAAAAAACTGAATTACAAAAGAAACAAAAAAATTACAGGAGAAATAAACAAAATGACTCACAACACAAAGTAAATGCACAGAAATACCAAGAAAAAAAAACTGAAAAAATACATAGAATGACTACAAAACATACACAAAGGGTTAGTAAAATTACACAAATTAACTCATAACAAGCATAACAGTTTAATTACAGAAAAGCACACAGATTCACAACTACTGCACATAAATGTACAACAAAAATACACAAAATCACTCAAAAAACAGAAGACGATTACAACAAAAAATAGAAAAATCTACAAAACAACAGCTAAAATGCTCAGAAATGCCTAAAAAAAATCTAATTGACAAAAGAACAAAACAAAATGACTCACAACACAAAGTAAAAGCACAGAAATACAATAAAAACAAACAAAAAACCAGCAAAAATACATAGAATATAAAAAACATACAAAATTAAAAAAAAAAAAAACTACACAAAGGTCAAGATAATTACAAAAAGAGAAAAAGACTCAACAAAACAAAACAAAGAAAACACACAAATTGATAACAAAAATACATAAAATTACAAAAACAGAAGACGATTACACCAAAATATAGAATAATATGCAAATTGACAGCAAGAATGTACAGAAATGACTCAAAAACAATATGACAAAAGAAATAAACAAAATGACTCACAACACAAAGTAAATGCACAAAAAGACAAAAAAAAATTAAAATAAAAAATACGTAGAATGACTACAAAAATCATACACTATTTAAAAAAACTACACAAAAGGTCAATAAAATTAAACAAAAGTGACTCAAATGACTCAACAAGCAAAACACTGTACTGACAGAAAACACAGAAAAACACACAAAATGACAGAAAAAATACACAAAATTACTCAAAAAAGAAGACGATTACACCAAAATACAGAAAAATATACAAAACAACAATAAAAAACACTCATGGACTTTAAATCAACAAAAAAACAACAGAACATTTAAAAAACAAAGAAAAACTAAAATTTTCCTGTATTAAAACGATGCTTTTTCTTAATGCTGATATGAATGTTGGTCAATCACAGTTTGGTGGCTGTTCATTCCTGTTTTAAACCATTTCATCTCTGATTTTTTTACACATTTCTCTGTTTGACTCCATTTCCCTTTTTAAATCAGCCTTTTCTCCTCTTCCATCCTCTCTCTCTCTGTCGACCTCCTCTAACTTCCTCTGTCACTACTTTTCTCTGCTTGCACTATTTCAGTCTTTACATCCGTCTCGGCTCGTCCCTCCAACTCATCCCTCTAACCCCACCCCCACCCTCCACATTTCTTAAACACAAGCCAGCACGTTGGTTCCAAACCAAATGCCTTCATTCCAACATTTCAATAAATTGAGTAGGGTAGGCATTAAAGTTAATCACAGCGACCACATTGTGCTTTAGACACGTTGGTAGGATTATGGATTACTATTAGCTGGATGGAAAAGGCTTCTTTCATTTGAATTTCGACTTCTTCGTCTTGCTAAAATTAAAAAGAGAACTAATACTTCTTGGACAATAATACTTCTTCTTCTTGGACAGGACTTTGGGCTCTCTCTCTCTCTCTCTCTCTCTCTCTCTCTCTCTCTCTCTCTCTCTCGTTCCTTGATCTGTCGGCGGAACCTAAAGAGCAGTTAATAACAGACAGTTCACGTCTTTACTCAAAGTGTAATGTTTAATGTAGTTCTAGTGCTGATAAGGATAATTCCTCATAGAGAGAATTATTACCAGCTTGTCAGTCAGTGACACTTGTCCTGTGATGCTACAGTCAGGTTACATCAAGGACTGAGAAGTGTTTCACAAAGTTCTCTGTTCTCCCTTAAAGGGCCCATGTTACGCTAAATGGACTTTTCTGTGCTTTAAACATCATAAAGTGTTATTAGGGCTTCATACACATGACCAAAGGGGTTTTTTTCATAGATTTCCTCAATCGCTAGTTAGAGGATGATTTGCTCCTTTCTTACTGCAGGGTGAGCCCAAACACCTCGCTACAATTTGATGATGAATTTGATGCGTCACTGAGCTGGAGAAGCCACGCCTCCAGGAAGCTCTCTGCCATGATTGACATGTAAACAGACTCGCCCACAAAGGTGAGCATTTCAGCGTCCTTCACGTAGTGCTATGTATGTATTTTCTACAGTCTATGTATGTACCGGTGAACGCCCCGCCCCCACGCTCTGTCTCATGTTTATAAAGCAGCATGAGCTCAGCTACGGAGTGGGTGGGAGGAGGGCGGGCCATCCTCTGGCCCTATGTCACGTGCGGGGAGGAGGAAGTCAGTGTCCCGTCTATAGACACGCCCACTCATCAATATGCATGAGGACGCAAATCAGCCTGTTTGTGTAGAATTGATCAGAAAGTTACTTTTCAGAGGCTAAAACTCTGGAAAACAGCCGAGTTTGGGAAAATAAACCTCAAATACTATGTTTTTGGAGTTCTTAGAACAAATGGAGATGGGTGAAAAATAGCATGACATGGGTCCTTTAAAGCTGCAGTACGTAAATTTCAGTTTGGCTTCATTTGGTCATAAATCCATGGTAACCGTTGAGCATATTTTAATTTAAAGTGTTCTGGGCGGACTCTGGACCTCTGCTTCTTTCTCGTTGCTCTGTATTTGAGCTTTAGAGCAACTTCAGAGTGCGACATGAGCTGTTTCGGGCGTTACTTTTGGCTGAAAAGTCAATGCGCATTGATGTACAATGGCGGACAATCCTGCAGGAGAAGTCCCCAATCACAGCGTTTGATACAACGGTTACACGGCAAAGCACTAGTGTTAAACTCAAGACCTGGGGGCCAAATCTGGTCCTTTAGAATATCCAATCCAGTCCGTGGGGTAAAATAAAAATTCCTGAGAAAACAATAAAACATTGTGCAAATTACCAAATAATTCAGTTATTATTATATCATGATTTAATGCTACTAGTGCAGAGCTACTAGTTAAGATTCTTTATCTCTATTAATGTTAAAAAATATAAAGACTTTTTTTACTCTGTTTCCCTGTCAAACCAACCGTCTAATATGAATCCAAACCTATTGTGTTTTAAATTCATTTTAAACTTTTTTCTGCTATATATATGGAAACATCTTGAAGCAGCTAATTATTATCAACAAAGCACAAAGTGGTACTAGTGGCACAAAGCTGGTGCATTGTATGAATGTGTTTGAGTGGTAGAGTATGAAAGCGTGGGCGTTTTTAATGCTGTGTATCTGCTCACACTGTGGACATGTGGAGCAGATGGCTGCAGCTATGCTATCCATATCATTTTTTTTTTCCTCTTATCTTTAGATGCAAGATGGTAAATTTGCAGCTCTGCTTCCAAGACTTTTGATCACCACATTAACCTCGTTTAGCAAAGGAACGGCTTTTATTTAGATGTCAAGAGATGATCTGAAGTAAGTAAAAACAGTTAATTATTCTAGAGTGAAAATATGGGACAAGAAACCGTCTGTTTTTACGCGTTAAGTTGACATGAATACCTGCAAACGCACTGTGAACTGAACTGGTGACCACCGTGTCTATGGGGGGAACCTAACCTTACCTTAGACATACCATTATCTGCAAGTGATGGTTTCTATGGTAATGAATAAATATTTTTCTTATTTTGCACAAGGTATAATTACTGATGTTACATCATTTTCAGCTTCGTCTTATGTCTGCGTTTGCCAGTAGATCAACGTAATAAAAAGTCTGCAGAATAATTCTGTTTGGTATTTCCACGACAGAAACTACATGATCTCTGCAATTAGGTGTGAGCACGGGAAGTCAATAATCCAACCATGACATTTTCTGTGCAGACCAGCCCAAATATACACTAGAAGTCATTATTAAGTCAGTGTTGCTCAATACGTGGCTCTTTATGTCTTAATATCTTAACTTTTGAACCCCCTTTTACCTTTTTCCATTTTGCAACTTCCTTTGTCCCATTTTTGCCCCTTTTCAAAAAGTTATCACACCATTTTCCAATAATAATCCCTTTTTTCAATTTTGTGTCCATGTTTGCAAGTTCTATTTGACACTTTTGTACAATTTTTGTCCTTTATTTATCTATTTTTTTGCCACTTTTCATCCAAAGAAGCTAACTTTTGCCCAATAAATAACACTTTTCCCTACATTTTGCCTTTTTTTGTTCCACATTTTTGCCACATTTTGCTCATTAAAGCTTCCCTTTGCCATTAAATACCACCTGGTTTATCTTTATTTGTCCATTTTTGGCCACTCGTGATTTCACTTTTCCAAAATTTTGGACCATTTCTGGACACCTGTTACCATGTCTGCCTCCACTCACTCGTCAAAAAAAAAAACATGGCGGACCAGACCGTCCCACTTTGGTGCCAGATGGCCAGTCCACCCTGGGGTGTGAGAGGTTAAAAAATATTGCTATCGACATCACTTATTGGCCAGATATACACATATATCACCATTTTGTCCAAAGATATTCACAAAACTAATAGACACTGCAGAAGAGTGAATTTATAGAGAAAGTGTTTGAGGTTAATATTCTTATGACATGTTTCTTTAGCATCTTTTTAGAACACACAAAAACAAAGTCGGTCAGTCCGGACCACATCTGCACTTGTATACGATGTCCGATATAAGTTAGCATTTAAACGTTACGAACGCTAACTCACCTGGACATTGAAGTGATTTTTGCCCACTTCTCATATGAAATTAAAACAGTGTAGCGTGCGTATGTGTGCGTGTGCTTCTGTTCATCACAAATCATGAAACGACGTTGACTGGTCAGGTTAAATCTACGAACCCACACACACAGTGCAAAACAGTTATTAAAATGTAATCTCAGTGCTGAATTTTGTCATAGTAATCAAGACAATTTGATTAAATAATAACTTACAATGTAAAATGATGTGGATAAAATTATTCACTTTTGGCTTTATTCTGTAAATGTATGTAAATAAACTTAAAGGAGCATAGGGCAAGATTTGAGAAGAAATAAGAATTCATTTTAAGTTTTTTTTTATGCTAATGGTTGATGAAGTGCTCTAAATCAAAGAGAATGAGCCCACACACACATTTCTATCTGTTGCCTTGAAAAGATTGTGTCATTTTGCCCAATATCGGAAATATTAAAGAATGAGAAGAAGGTGGCTTGGAGACTGAAAGATGACAAGCACAGTAGACTAAACAACTGTTTGGTTCCACAGATGTACGCAGAGGCTTGTGCACAGGTCTTGCAATAAACAGTCACAGTTGCGAATTGGCCCATATTTTGTCATCCGAGTCCGACCCAACAGTGAAATGACATTTACGTTTGTTTTAGTGATAAGCAGTGATTTTATTAACAAACAACTGTTAATATCAACATCAGATCAGCGCACGGGTAACAAAAAAAAGGAAACACAAACAGGGGTGCAGTGCACGCAAGAGACCCATAGGATCTATTTACATAATCTATGTATCAAAGATAAGAATAATCCATGTTATTGTGCAGAAAAAGTAATGTTTCAACGATGTATTCCTTGATAATTGTCCTCCTCTGCTCCATCCTCCCTGCATCGTGGATCTGTTCTCACTGTTACAGATAAAGCTGCATTCTTCAGGGCTACAGCAGCTGCAGCAGGAAAGGAAGAGCGCTGCGTGCACACAACACTATGTGACCAAACACGACCACCAGTTCTAAATATCTGTCCGAACCCGACCCGTTCGGTGCCGTCGGGTCCCGTCAGCGTTTGGTCGGGTATACATTCTCTATCCACAGTATCAGCTGTGAGCAAACGTAGGTTTGCTCATTGGGTCAGTTCCTCCCTGTGGGAAGCTTAAACAGAAGAACTGCATCGTTTAGAGATTCAAAATGTGGGCAAACTCCAAATAATAGCCGACATATTAACAATGAGATGTCATTAAAAGATGGATGTGCAAACATAGCTATGCAGTCATTGCTATCAAATGGACTTTTTAAAGTAATACATTCAAACTTGATTTAGCTAATTTAATTAAGTAAAGGTTTTCCTCACTAATCCTTGATTCTGGTGCGTGTGTGCGTGTGTGTGTGCGTGCGTGTGTGTGCATGTGTGTGTGTCTCCTGCCTGTGTGACGCACAATAAAAGTGTGTCTCCATTAGGCAGGCCTCGGCGGCCTCACACACACACACACACACACACACATTTTCACCACAACGTGTGTGTGCGTGTATGTGTGCGCACAGGTGTGTGTATCTCTTTTATACCTTTTTTTTCTTCTAGAGACAACTGTGTTCGGAGCCAAAAGAACATCATAATGTTGGACAGGTGTTCAACATGGTGTTCAGGGATTTAGAGAAAGTGTGCACGTGTGTGAAAATTGGCAGAGTTGTGTATTTTGTCATTCTATCCATGATTTTAAATCCAGGTTTCTGTGTTTGCCCTGATTGTTTGTGCGAGTGGATAAACTAATGACCCTGTCCCTCTGTTCTCTCTCCTTAAGTACATGATGTCGACACCTGTTCAGTTTTACACAAACAACTACACAAATGCACAACTATACAATCTCTGCTCTTTTCAGTTTGCTGTGAGTGGACAGGAAAAGTGGGAGCCAGGGTAAGGGCGTACTGCATCTTTAACCTAATGGAGCAACTAGTCAATGAGTAGAAATAGTCATCAAATGTTCCTTATTGTTTTTATTTATTTTTGTTCTCTTCACGGCGTCTGCGTGCATTCCTCAATGCGCGCACACACACACACACACACACACACACACACACACACACACACACACACACACACACACACACACACACACACAGCGCTGTCAACCTAAATTATACTTTTCAACATCTTTCCATTTGCACCTCCTCCTTCTCCTCTTGCCTTCCTGTGCCCTAAATTATTCAGATCTCTCTACATTTGATTTAGCATGCCTCCTGTCTGCCATTTCCCCCTCTTTTTTATACATTTCATTATGTTGTATGACTTTAGACCCACTGGCTGGAAAATGACAATTATTTTGCTTCAGCAGCCAGCTATTAACAGAGCTGAAGAATACATGGAGTAGCGTGCCGAGCGGGGACTCCAGTGTGAGATAAAGACACATGCGTGCACTGTTTATATGCAGATGGGAACCAAAAATGCTTACAGGTAAACACATTAAACCCTATACACATAAATATGTACATATATAAACAAATGAATGGACAAAAGTGTCCAAAAACATATCACCTTTTGCAGCCATTCTCTGCTTTACCTTGAGCCTTTGATTTATCCCTTCTATTATCCTTGGGGTCAATTTGACCCCATTCAGTTTATCATTCAGAAAATAATAGTTGACTATTTTTTGCTTCACATCTCAGTACGACTGATTAAGCATGAAATTATCATGATGATGTTTTGTCCATGTGCTAAACAGATGCACGCATTGGTGTTCCTCTGGGGTCAATTTGACCCCAAGCTGTTTTAGCTGTGAAAAACGTGTCTGTCTGTCTGTCTGTGTGTGTCTGTATGTATTCAAACAAATAAACAAAGTGTCTGATACCAAAACAACAATTTTCTGAAAAACATTTTCTGGAGGCAAATATCCCTGGGGTCAGATTGACCCCAAGGGCAAAATATAATATTTGAAGATAATATTCGGGTTAAGATTCAAGTTCATCTTCGCAGAACCTGGGAGTCGGTGTCGGTTCTCAACAGTGCACATTTATGTTACTTTTGTGTGTGTTTAGGTGTTTATAAATGTTAATTTGTTTATTTCTCAGTTTACAAACGTTAACAATTATATCAAAACTACATCCATCCGTTTTTATTGTAACATTGTAGTTGTTTGACAAATTTCTTCAACATGGAAACCTTGAACTCGTAGCTCTACATATGCCTATACCTTCCCCTTCCCCACTGAAAAAAATATGTGACGAGTCCATGGAGGCAAATTTAATAAGTTGATAACAAATGAGCAAATAATAATAGATAATAGACCAACTTTATTAATTCCCCATGGGGAAACTCATTTGCCACCAAGTTGCACGGTTCACACAAACAAATGCTATTGACAAGATTTAAAGCTTTCACAGAACAGCTGTAGCAACAATTTACAGGAGTTAATTAAAATAACGAATTGCTTCCGGAATAAAAGATCTTGAGACGTTCTGTGGAACACTAAGGCATCACCAAACGCTCACTAAAAGAAATTCTTTGTTCATTAAAAGTGCTGTGAAGAGGATGGCCTTCAAAGTTTAGCACAGTTTTCAATTCAAAAGAGGATGGAGCAAAAAAAAAAAAAAAAAAAAAAAAAACTGTTTCTGACCTGCTTGCTTCTTTTCAGGGTGGCAGGGGTCTGCCTAACCCAGGACCTTCTTGCTAACCACCACGTGACTGTGCACAAAATAACAGTAATATTTTATAAACTGTAAAGTATTACAAACTAAAAAATAAAGTCACATTTACTGTTAAGCTTCATTCCAAGCGCAATTCTTTTTCAGGAGCAATAACAAGTCAACTTTCTCAGGCATATGAGCCAAAACTGCTGCACGTCCAGCCCTAACACGGGGGAAAATTGCTCTGAAGTAGTGGGTAGTGTATCCTCAGTCTTAGTTTAGTTGTTTTGTTCCCGTCTGGCAGCACACCTTTAGTTGGAGTTTTCCAGCCTTTTGTATTGCTTGTAACAGTATTTGTTTGGAACCCGTTAGTCGCCCGACCTGCCCAGTCCATCAGTAGCTCTTCACATGAGCACACCGGATTTCTACTGGATGCGTAACTACTCCGTAATGTTTCCACTGCTGCGTAATCCGCTGTCCGTCAATCCTCACCGCCTCCATCTGTGATGCGTAACTGTTGCGGCGAGGACTCACGAGATCTTGTTAATTCACGTATAATCGTGTGATATAATGACTTGTAGTGAATAAAAAGAGAAGCACAAAGCCATACAAACAGTTGATGTCCTTGGAGCAGAAGGAAATCCACTTGGTCCTGCGCTGTAGATCTTCATTTTTTGTGGAGATTATTGTGATCCAACCACGGATATGGTCAATATTTGCATATTTACCGACCTGTCCAGGGTGTAGCACTGCCTAGCACCTGAAGAATGCTGGAGATGAGCACCATCAGACTCCACCACCCTGAAAAAGAGCAGGAGGTTCAGAAAATTGATGGATATATGATCCCCCTTCAACGAGTATTATATTTTGAAAATAAACTGGATGTTATATTCCGTGTCTGTGCACTACTTCATGTTCCACACAAGCTTATCTTTGATGATTTTTTTGCTGGCGTTTGGTAAAAATAGAAGGTCTGCGTATCTGTTGTGGGGGGCGCCGGACTGACAGATTTGATACTCAGCTGTTATTGTAGGAGTTAACTTCAACTACTGCTGTATCCCAAACAGAACAAATATCTGGTGGCTGCAACTGAAGGAAAACAATCATTCTCTCAAAACAATATAATAAATCTAAACGTTCACAAAAATAATGAAATTCAACCACATTAAATGAACATTATCCTTTAGAAAGATTCAACAGCAGCTGTGACGGAACGCATACGCAGGAGGTGAAAATTGACACAGTGACTAAAATGGAAACATATCATCTATGTTGCTGTTACGCAGCAGTTCCGCATCCAGAAGAAATTGGGGGTAAGCCATCGACAGTGTCCCAGGTCCACCTCATCCAGCTCCCAGGAAACTTTAAAGGAATCCCACATCAGTGACCGGAACCCAGATGCCCTCATGGTTTAAGAAACCAGCAAAGCCAGTCTCCCAGCACCAGTAGGTGCTGAACCAGTCCCAGGGTGTCCCAGTATCAGGGTGTCACATAACTGCCCTGTGAGTCCGTCTTCCCTGTAGAGTTAGCAGCGCGTCTTTAGTTAGAGGACATTTGGAGTCTCTTTGCGATTTGTTCGTCTTTCTTCTGTGGAAGTCTATATGTTGTCTGTATGGGTCCCTCTAGACCCCTGTGAGTAGACCAGGACGCCCCTGCACAGGTCATGTGTTTTTCACAGAAGCCTTATCCTGACTTTACCCATAATCCAAGCTCTGTTTACAAGAATCAACACTGCATTACTGCTAAATCTGTACATCTGACAGTTTGGGTTGTGCTCTGCCTTCTGTGACCCGTGGTGACATAGATACTCATGGCACAATAAGGCTAACAAGCTTGGCTTAATGCCAACGCTGCAAGAGAAACGATCCATTGCACGAGGGAGAACAAAGAGAAAGATCTGTCACCGTGAATAATGCCTTTTAGATGTACCTTTACCTCGGCCGGGCTAGTGAATTCAACCAATATCTAATGGTAGCTTGTTTGGCCTTTTCATCAATTCTGCATAAATATATATGAGCCACAGGGAAACATACAAGAGGCCTAATAGAAATGAATGAACTACTCAACCATATATTTGCCGTGAGAGATATGCAGCTTGTGATTGGAAAGGGCATCCACTATCTGCAATATTGATAATACTTTTCAAATTTCATCTGCTTTTGTTTGCGTTCTGTGGCCGCCTGTTTAAACACGGTGTGAATTATAATGAGGCCAAACATTATCTCCACCAGTTGTTCTGGGCTGAACATATAACTTTATCACTGAAATGATTCCCGCACTTTGGCTGCATTGTAGCGTTTCCATTAGAGCTTGGCTATCTGACAACACTCCAGCCAATCAGCAGCGGCGGTGGTCGTGCTGCGCTGGCCAAGTGACGCCTAAGTCTGTGACACTGTGTGCGCGCACGTGTTTGTGTGTGTGCTCGTGAGCCAGGATGTGTAATTTTAAGCGCCTCTGATCAAACACGCTGGAGGACAATGTGAATGTGTTCTTCATTTAACATCGAGCCTTCGGGTGGTGGTTCTAAACCTGGGTTCCATCGAACCCCAGGGATTCATTGGGTCGGTCTCAGGGGTCGAGACACACACAATAGGAATGTTAATGTTAAACAAAATACATTTCTATAATAAACTAGTTAAAATGATAATGTAAAATGTCATTTTAAATATAAATTCATCAAAATTTTAAAGTGTTTTGAAAATGCAGGGACTTTAAAGCGTTAAGTGCGATTACTTAATTACAGAAAAATAATGCACTAAAAAAATATAATGCGCTAAAAACAAATAACGCAACTTATAAACTGCTATGTATAAAGACATTCTAAACTGTTTCAGATAACTAAAAACAATAATAACCCGTGTTTCACTACCTCAAGTTCAATCGAATAAAATTCAGCACATAAAGCTACAGAATGAATCATTCGGTAGCAGGGATGGGAATTAATACGATTTTTAGAATTTCGATTGCAACGATTCGGTTCTTCATCAATTCTTGTTGAACGTCGCATACGATTCCAAGGAACAGATTCACGGGGAACCGCTACAAAACAAGAACCAGTTTTTCGATAGCCATCCCTATTCGTTAGCCAAAAGATTTATTATAAGGTTTATTTAAATTCACATGAATTATAAACTTGACTAAGGCTTTAGGTAATCTTTTACAAACCAATATTTTTTAACCAAACCTTTGAGAACAAAAATACTTTGTCACCTCATAAAAACTCACTTCCTTTCTTTCACGTCCTTAAATATCTCTTAGTTTTGTTCATTTGTTTATGACTCCTATTTTTTTTTTTTCATTGACTTTGATTGAACAAGACAATCGTGAAAAATATTGTCTGAAGGCAAATTTGATCAAAGAACAACCAACAACACATCAGTTTTTCTTTGGAATTGATAGGATTGAGATCTTTTCAATGTAAACTTAGAATATAAAAGCTTTACAATGTGGTTTTGGAATTTCTCTGAAGTTTTTGGGGCAAATAAATAATATTAAAATAATACAGTTTATCGTCAATGAGTAAATGGTAAATGGACTTTATTTATATAGCGCTTTATCACCACACTGAAACAGTCTCAAAGCGCTTTACATATCATCTCATTCACCCAATCACTCTCACGTTCACACACCAGTGGGACAGGACTGACATGCAAGGCGCTAGACGACCACTGGGAGCAACTTAGGGTTCAGTGTCTTGCCCAAGGACACTTCGACACATAGTCAGGTACTGGGATCGAACCCCCAACCTCTCGATCAGAAGACGACCCACTACTGTGCTGTTGAGTGATTAGGCCCCTCCCTCCTGTTTAACACTCAGGTGTGCTGCATTTCCTGATTAGCCTCCGTCACTATTAAGCTGAGTGTTTAGAGATATAATTATGTTCTCCTCATGACAGGACCATCTATAAGGGGGAATAAAGGGGAGAGATTTTTGGTGTGCATCCATAAAGTCAGTGAAATGATGGTTTATTGTTCTACGAATCTGTGATAACCACATTTATTTATTCATCTGAATAGTATTTACTGTTATCCAAGAAGTTTATAATTATTTGGGCCATAGTATGTAGTCATCTTAAAAAATGTAAGTCCTTGCTTTAATCAGAAATAAAATGGTGGAAAAACCACAGAAATTCATTAAAAGTTGCAAATTAGAGTGGGAAAAAATGAACAGAAAAAAATGATAGAAAGGGTTCAAACTGTCAATATTGGAACAATTAGTTTAAACTGGCAAAAAAATGGGTATGAAAAATCGTGAATGTGGTTAAATTGGCCAAAAAAAAAGAAAAAATGCTGAAAAGAGGTTAAAAGAGACAATAATGGGTCAATATATGTAAAATTAGGTGGAAAAAGTAGTGGAAAGTGTTTTAAGTGCCGAAAATGTCTTGAAAGTGGAAAGAATGTGCAGAAAAGGCATTGAATTTTGATGAAGTGTCAGAAATGGGAATAATGTATAGCAAAAATGCAATAAAAGGAGCACAAAAAATGGCAATAAAAAGTGATGAAAATAGGTTAAAATATGGCAAGTTTGGTGAAGTTGCAGAAAAAGAGTAAAAAACACCAAAAACAAGCTCAAATTGTTTAAAAAAATATTCTTAGTTCCTTCAAGACATCCGGCGACCCGCTGACCCTAAGGTTGAGAACCCCTGCTCTGTATAACCAGCCTCTCCTGGGGGTGTTCACTGAGGAATCCTTTGAGCAGCAGCAGTTTATGCAGAGGTGAACTGAATTATACGACGTTTCCTCTCAAGAAAAGCAAAGGAATCAGTTGTGCATGATCGCCCTTCACAGTGGCTCACAGAGGAAAAAAAGAAGCAGGTTATCCATGTAGAAACTGCACAGTCGATATCAAACACAGAGCTCTGTCGAGCACAGAAATGACAGGGAGCGGTTCAAATCCCGAACACACACACACCCCTCCAGTAGCAGTATAGAGGCCGGGAACAGGGACTCAGGGTTTTTCTGAATTGAAGCTTTGTACGGTCTTACAGGCAGTGTTCGCGCTCTAAGACCATTGTTGGTCGGATGCCTATTGTAGACTTATGGTGATCTTGGTGACTTGGCCAAACGTCGGAGCCCAGATCGAGCTGCGTCACCAGGGATAGACGTATCAGAGGAGCTCAGTGGAGCTGGCACATCATGATAGCCATCTTAGGGAATAGGGTCCCAGTGATTAAATCCAGGCTGTTGGATCCCACCCTCTGGCACTTGACCACACACATGCACACGCACACACACACGCACACACACACAAACAAAGATGCATGCGTGTCCAGAGTCCCAAACCTGGGATCATTAATATTTGCACATTATAACCCTCCTCTTTTCTAACACTGCTGCCACCAGATATACCAGCTGGGCCCGCCTATCCATTACCATAATGCCTTCAGTGTGTGTGTGTGTGTGTCATAACCATATCTGGTTACATGTAATTTCTGCTGTGAGATTCCACTGCGTTTTTTCTCTCTCTATGTTTACATTTTGCTGCCACTCTCTTGTAAGTTCGACTATAATATTTATGCACACGTCTGTTTTTCATGCTTTTATCCTTTAGTGAGCACACACATTAAAAATGGATTAAAGGACTAAATTGTGTAATGATTTCTGGGAAAAACAATAAATTGCAATTCCAAATAAAGGCCATTATGAAAATGAGATTATGAAGCTGAATCGAATTAGGCTGTAATCACTGTTTCTATATGTCATTACAATGCAACTTTAGACGACATTACCCGTCTACTCCGTAGCCCGAGGCTACGAACGACAAACGCGGCTTCTTTGACGAGTATTTCAGGAAATCCACGAGGTGATCCACTCAATGCATCTCCACCTCCACAATGTTTTTACTTTGGAATTCAAATGATTCCCTTTGAGTCTTGCACATATTTGCAAGTTTAACCATTCGCTCTGTTGAAACGGATTAAAACGTAGACAGAGACCAAAGACAATCCCATCAGTTTCAGTTTGTTCTGTCTGTCAGGGTCACTAGATTATGTTTTATTTGGATTTAGTGACTCCTCCTCCTTCTGCATCATTTTGGATTGTGTACCTGCATTTCTGGCTCTGACCCTGATCTGATCTATGGATACTCTCCTCAGACCAAATCTTCATACCAGGTTCTAAATATCTATTGATAAATGGATTTTTATGGATGACGGAGAACCTTAACAGACAGGGTGTTAATGAGGCGTGTCTGTTCTCAAATATCTAGAACTGATTCTGTATGTGTATCTACATTGTCAAACCACACAAAATATTTTCTAATTTTGATCAAAGAGTAAAGTTCAAAGAGCACTCATATACTGTATAATTTTAGATGCTTATTAAGAACACACATTATTATCCTCTATCCCAGGGGTGTCACACTCATTTTGGTTCAGGGGCCAAACATGGACCAGTTTAAACTCAACTGGGCCACAGATTTTAGGTGGAAAAAGTACAAATTCAACATTAATTTTCCACTGCCACGTATACATGTTAAGTATGTGATTATATCAGTCCATGCAGATTTCGGACATATGGGGAAACTTTGAGGAAAATTGACCAGAGTTTGGAAAACTTGACAATTAGTTTAAGAATTTAAGATGAAAAAAATAAATGACTGGTGTCAAACTGACCTCTGCAAATATTATGGATTTTATTTGAATTACAAGATTCCTGTTTCTTGTATTGGAATTGTCTATAAATCCAACCAACACTTCAGTTCAATACAAAAGAGTTAAACTGAAGTGTTGGTTGGATTTTATATTTTCAATAAAATTACATAGGTTTAACAGACTCTTCTGTTTTTATACACCAAAATGATACAATATTAATATCAACAATGGTGTGTTTGGGTTAACTGAGCAGTGGTTGAACCTGATAGTTTTCCTTTTTAACGTGATGGTTAGCATGAGGCGTTCTGCAGCGCTAACGCAGAGCTGCGAAGCCTCGCGCTTTGAGTGTGACAGTCACGCAATTTGATGCATTCTCACACCACATGCCACACTTGACATTTCTCACGCTTATATTTCCCCATTCAGTACTCTTTTTGTTTTTTTCATGATAATAAACTTTTTTCCTCGCGGCTTGCCGTAGCTCGAGTAACTCTGATTGACTGACCGAGATAACTAATCTCAGACCAATCCATGTCTCCTTGTGCCTAAATCTAACCAACCACGGTAGGCATCACACAATAATGAACCATTCAGAAGCAACGTGAGGCGGGATTTGATGAGCTGGTCTCTATTGACACCTCACACAACACGACATGCTTTCAGAAAGTAAGTGTTTCTAGAAGTCAGACAACGTCTGAGATGGTATGTAACCAATTTTGTTCGTTGTTTATATTGCTGTGTGTGTGTGTGTGTGTGTGTTATATAGTGTTAGTTTACCTGTTCCCCCCCCAGTGCACGGACACACACAGTCAGCTGTGTTAGCGACCGTGTGTCAGAGGCTCAGTGCAGATGTCTGTCTGTCTGTCTGTCTGTCTGTCTGTCTGTCTGTTAAACTCTATCAGTTCTGAGAGACGTTTGAGGAAACACTGCATGTGTTTCTCTTCTCTAACTAACTCTCTGTCTCTCCTCAGCAGAGATCTGCTGCTGCTGCAACTAACGGGGCTGTTTACACATTCTTAAAGAGACAGTGTCCTGAATGTGATTTACTTTAAAAACTACTTTCAACAACTCAGAGCTGCCCTGAAAAAAGCAACACTACATAATTTAATCACATTTCAGCCTTAATGAAGGAAAAAGTCAAAAGTGACACAAAATGTTGTTATTGTGCTGCTAGTGATTAATAAAAGGGTCTTTGTAGCTCCACCGACTTTGACCATTTATTGTTTTTCTTGTAAAACTATTGATAAAAAATAAATGGTTTATATCGCCTCTTGCCATTGTGTGTGAAATGAGGGGTTCAAACACTGTTTAAAGTATGATTTTATTAATGAGTGTTACCTCAATAACAAATAGAAATCACTAGACTGATGCCTTGTTATGTAGCAAGTGACGCTAATGCTAATGCTACACCATGTTAGTTAAACAAAGTAAAAAGACTGTGTGACTATAAGAACATGTCAGCCCTTTTGTTTGATGTTAATTGTACTTGGAACCAGTTTGATAAATTGCGCACATACATTTTAAAAAAAATATCTGAAAATGACCTTGTCTTAAATGAAATTTTATTTCTTTTTTCCATTTATGGCGATGATTTTAAGTAAGTGAATTGGGTTGTTCTATTGGTAAATAACTTTAAAATAGTCTAAATTATTTGAATGAAAAAAAATTGTAATGTGATCATGATTTTACAAATTGTATATGATATTTTTTTTCCCCCATATCACCCACTCCTACGTGTGTGTGTCTGTGCTAGACATTAATTAAAACTCTTATTCAGCTACTAGCAGTGTTATGAACACTGCTAGTAGCTGAATTGCACTTGTAGGTTATATCAGCATAAATACATATGGCACCTCCCAGATTTTGATTGGATCCAGCACCTCATTTAAAAAATAAATAAAATCAAATGCCTTTTTTGCTTTTAGGTGTTTTGATTAAATTGTGAAGTATTATATTTGGACAGCTGTGTCTTTTATTGAGTTGAAATCACTGGAAATGTTATTGTGAACACAAAATTGAATGTAGACGCAAGTGAGGAAGAGAGGGGAAAGTCATGCCACGCCCCCACGCTACGTCTGAAGTGTAATTTTGTGCATAAATAGTTTTTCTGTCAGCTTGGAAGAAGGAAGTAGAAAATGGGTAAAAAAGGAAGTTGGATTTAAAGAACTTTTTTAAACCAATAAGTGAAGCTAAGCCTGAAGTAAACAAGTCCAGTTGTTTCTGTGAGCACAGCAGCAGTTAGCGTAGCGAGTAGCAGCAGTTAGCGTAGCGAGTAGCAGCAGTTAGCGTAGCGGGTAGCAGCAGTTAGCGTAGCGAGTAGCAGCACCTGTAGCGATGATGCTAATACAGGAGAACGATGCAGGGGACATGAGGCAGTTCAAAGCTAAGATGAGCTGCTGCTCTAGGTTTATGAAAGACAAGACATGCCTCAGCTGGAAATATTGAAAAAAAAAAAGTTGCGAGAATACAAACTTCTCCATGACTGTTTTTTTTTTTTTTGGCTGTTTTGACAAATAAAAGATAAGCACGCATTTTATTTTCATTTTCTGCTGTGCTGCTGATACATTAGATAAGTTATGGCTTCATGTTATGGATGAAAAAGTTTGTAAATATTCTGTATTTTTTGTGTGTTTGTGTTCTGAAAGTTTAGTGACCTTTGTGCCTAAAGTAGCGGTGATTTTGTGCTGTCCTTGTTGCTGAAACACGGCAGAGAGACGGATGCTCCATAACGGGTGTGTTAATGCTGATTCATCATTATTTTATCAAACATTTAGTTTGATTGGTTGTTTGTGTTCACGTGATATTAAAAAAAATTATGCAGTGACATTTTCTTTCTCTTAGCGCAGTAACCACACCCGGCATTTACTCCGGGACCTGATGATTTTACAAAATAAACACTGCCTTTATCACACGTTTGTTGTCTGACGTATGGCGATGATGTCACACACAGTAACGTCTTTAATATTAAAAGAGGTTTTAAAACACGTCCATATAAAGCCTGCTGTGCTTAAATCAAATTAGATATTTCCTTGTATTGAATAAATGATTGATTACCTAATGTCATCAGGAAGGACAACTTGCCGAGCACAGATCGATGTAGTTGGATTGTAGGAATATAAATTGATTAATTGATCTAATGGATGAATTGTTACACACTTAACTGATAGAATGTCATGATTATTTCACACTGGCATGAATTGTCAGTCTGTTTAATTTGACAGTTGAGTTTCATTTGCAGAATTGCACTTTTTACATTAAAAGAAGGAAAACTTTGTCTCATTTGTTTTTGTGTTTTCTTTTTCAAAGTATTGCGTTGTTATCATGAGCCCATTGTTGTCTATTGTATCGTATCGTGAACTCTGTCTGTTGTCTCACCCCTACTAGTCATTTCTCTATCAAAGTTAGATCCTTCACAAGCTGTATTAAATCCGTAACAATGTGTCCCTTAAACATCTGGCATCACATGCCCCATGGAGATCATTTCAATTTCCTACCAGGTATTTTTGATCTCATCATTTTACAAAACAATAGACACACACACACACACCTCTCCCAGGAAGAAACACACACATGTAAACACACACAGTCCATCATCACCAATGAAAGTCCTCTCCTTCTGCTCGCTGTGGTCCATGGGGATTTGTCAGCGTTCGTCAACCAACCGTGTCAAGCGTGACAGTCGTCCAGATGTCTCGTCCTGCCACGGCGATGACAGGAAGGACAGGAAGAGGAGAAGAGAGGAGTGAGGGAAGGAGAGGAGAGGAGGAGTCACCCTCGTTTGACAAACACTACGACGGGACATCCACCAACAATCAAAGTCACAGTAGCCACGCTGACAAGCAGCGACACAGTGGAGTCCATGTCACTGAGACTTCAGGGAATTCACTAAGTTAGAGTGGGAGTGGGAGTGGCCACTTGGTCACTTTATTTGTTCAAGCAGAACTTAAACTACTCCTCTCACGCATCTGATTTCACACTGAAATAAATCTGGAATTAATACCCTTCATTTTTTTTTCATTGCTCCATTATTCTAATTTTATTTTATCACGTCTCTTCATGCAGACTTGGAGATGCAGCAACAAAACCTCTAACTTTATAGAAGTGTTTTCCTTTATTGCGGAAAACGGGTGCAAAGAACAGAATTCAGATCCTAAAATGGAAAAAAAATTCTTAATTTAAAATGAGTCCCCAAAATGTCACTGAAATGCCTCACATTCATGTTTTTGGATAATATTTACATGTTGTTTTTTCACTGGAAAAATATCATTAGTGACTGAGTGTCTAGAAAGTTTGACAAATACGTCTAGTTCCGCACATAGTCCCCTTAAAAATAAGTGTAACGGTTCGTCTAGTGATCATGTTATCCTGTGACTGAACATGAATGCGGAGCTTCATCTAAAGTGTGTTTTTAATGTGTCGGTTCAGATTGTTATGGCTGAATTAAAATCTGAAAATGCTCTGCTACAAAGACAGGTTCAGCTGTAGGTGTATTAGTTTAATTGGTCAACGTTTTACCTGGTGACACATCACTAGGCATTATGCCTCCAATCACATGATTGATTTGCCAGCTGGCACTAATAAAAGGTTTCACAATCAAAATATTGGAACCATATCACACATTTCAAGAGGAGTTTTCCTGTAAAATGGGTGGCTAAGGGTTAGCGGTGTTGCTATCAGACATGTTAAGCTCATAATCTTGTGTGATGTCAGTGTAACTATCCCATTTTCTTAAGTCATCTGAAGCATTTAAAATATAAGATTAACAGTATTTTGCTCTATTAACCCTATTTAGCATGTTTGGTACCATTTTGTCTCAATAGCCAGTGAAGTCATTTAAAAAGGTAAAGACGATGAAACAAAAACAGATCCTGAAACAGAAAAAATCAATCCAACCTGTTGTCTTTCTTCTATCTTAATTTAAAATCAGGACCCAACATGACACTGAAATGCATCACATTCATGTTTTTGGATAATATTACACATTTACATACTATTTTCACATCCAACTCTGCACATGATCCCAGTAAAACTGTGAGTGTAACAGTTCATCTAGTGATGATGTTATCCTGTGACTGAAAATGAATGTGGAGCTTCATCTGAAGCGTGTTTTTAATGCGGCGATTTGTTCAGATTATTATGATTGCATTACAATCTAGTTTAGCTGTTGGTGTATTAGTTTAATTGGTCATCGTTGCATCGCATTACGTACAAAACATGAGGAAAGGTTTCACAATCAAAGTATTGGGACCGTATCACACTATTTAATGGGCTTTTTCCTGGCTAAGGGTTAGCAGTGTTGCTAACAGACATATTCAGATCTTGCGATATAATCTCGCATGATTCCTGTATAACTATCCCATTTTTGTAAATCGTCTGAAGCATTTAAAATACAAGATTAATAACATTAGTTGGATTTATTAACCCTATGTTTGTTACTGTATATAGCAAGTGAAATAATTTAAACAGGAAAAGACGATGAAACGAAAATGAAACAGTTTTGCACTTATCATGTTGATCGATCGGACCACATCTGCACATCTATAGCACGTCTAAAATAGGTTGGCATCTGATCGTCACGACCCCAACAACATCTGGACGTTATGACATTCAACGTTTGAAACAATTTTTGATCACTTCATATGTAAAATTAAAATTTGCAAACCCACACGTATCGTGTGTATTGTGCTTCTGTTTATTAAAAATCTTTTTTTCAGTATTATCTACAGTCACTATGTTTGTATCCAGTTGTAATTCAGTAACATTTATACATTATGCTCTTCAATCTTTTTAAGAAATAATGTAAATGTCGAGCCTTAATTCCCACTGAGCAAGACAACGTTTAAACGACTTTAACATCTTTTTCGGACATTGTCTGATCTGGTTAATTCAACGACTGCACACACGTCAGAATTAGATTAGATATAAACCTTACAATGCTCCAAAAAATAATGTTATTGTACGCTCTCACAGTGAAAAACAATTATTATAATGTAATTAATTGTAATCACGACATTGGTAAACATTTCAAATAATTGACAATCTTCTTCTCATGTTGCTACGGTGGTGGAATGGTTTAGGAAGCGTGCTTGAATGTCGAAGTTTATTGGTTGGAATACTCGCTGGGTCATGTTCTTTGTGCCGTCTTTATGGAAGAGGTCGTAAAAACTTTCTCTCTGCACCCGCCAGACACTTCTTCTCAACGTGAATTTGCATACTGGCAAAATATTTTGTTTCAGCCGTGACATTTAGATTTAACCTTTACATTTAGATTTAACATTTGGATTTAACATTTACATTTAAATTTAGATTTAACATTCATTTGCAACAATTGGATTAAGATTTACATTTAAATTTAGATTCAAATTTAACATTTAGTATTTAGGTTAAGATTCAACATGTATATTTAAAATGTAACCTTAGGTTTAGATTCAGAGTAAAAAAGTAAATATCAATTTCCCAATTGCTGTAAATCTCAAAAGTAACATAGAAAAAAGTTTTTTAAACGTGGTTTGTTGCTAAACGTTTAACGTTTGTTTAACCACCCGATCGTTTTCATCTTTGTTTACTCCTACATATATGGGAATAAATCTGCTGTATTGTGCTTAAGAGATCACTTATAGTAAAAGTAACAGTTTCCAACTTCACCGACTTTAGATATGTGGATAAAACAGGAGTTCTTCATAACGCTGATGGTACGCCTGGCGATGCATGTAGAGACTGAGCTGGTGCTGGGATGGTGTGTGTGTGTGTGTGTGTGTGTGTGTGTGCCAGGAAGTGCTCTGAGAAGCACATGGTGAGAGCCTGCAGCACCAATCAGCCTGTACTGAGGCTGTCAATAGGCTCATTAGCGTTCATTACCACAACCTCTCGGGCACCTGGGTGCCCTTCAGCGCTCTGGGTGTAGAAGGCTGGGGGTGAAACGCTGAGGAGGGCGAGGGACAAAGAAGAAGCACCAACAAAGAGCACAAAGACCAGGATAATTAATATTTGTCAGGAGTCGTGTTTTTGATGACCACAAGGTGTGAACATGTGGAGAAAACACCATTGGTTGGATTTGTTTATAGTTAGGGATGCACATTAATATATATATATATATATATATATATATATATATATTGTGTATTATATGATAATGTAATTAGGGGTGTCACTTTAACTAATAATAACTACATAACACTGATAGAACGATAGAAGCTGGGGAGTCTTTGAGTGCGTTCATGTTAACGAGCTTTAAGTGCGGCACAGCGCAGTCCGGTCTCGGACGAGACGGAAGAGTTATCGCGATATTTACATAATGGCGCGAGAACAACAACAAACAGATAAACAGGTGAGTGTTCCTAACGAAGGAGTACAAGAAGGATGAACTCTCTGGATTTGTCTCTTCACAATGGGTTAGTATCCTGTTTATATATAAATTATCTTAATTAATTTATCGTTTCTGTTAGATTCTGTTTAGACTAGAGAGTGCTTTGTTGATAAAGTTTACCTATTGTTGTTGTTGGGGTTTTGGTGATGTAGTTACTTGAAATATGATCTGAAGTGTTTTATTTTGAAAAGTATCCAGATGTTTTAATGTTCAGTGTGTGCTTAACTTTCGTTTTGCTACAGTATATTTGCTCTGTGATGAGTTGATGCGTCCATGCTCCGTCCTGCGTATCTCTGCCGGAGGGCTCCGGACTGTTGGAGCTGGGACGGAGCAGATACGCAGCACACCAGACCCGGTGGAAATGAACACATAGACTGAAGTGAAACCTTTTAGCTCCGCTGGCGTGGCAGAGATGTAACGCAGCTGTCCCGTAACAGTGGAAATTTGGGGTTAAGCCCAGTTGTGTGGAAATTGTGCAAGAAAGAGTTTGTGGATCACCGGAGGTCTTCTAGCCTCCAGCGGAGCTTTTCCACCTCAATGCTAATTATGTAGCAGCTAGCAAGGACAGATGTCCATTGTATCCTACACTAGACCGAGCAGAGTGGCCCATACAATCCACACTGGACACTCAGACAGGGTTCAGAGCCAGAATGAATAAATCATGAGGGACAAATGAACAAAGTCAGAGGATAAATGATTGTAGTGGACAGTCGACCACTCTCAGTGGAAGAAGATGTGGGTGGGGCTACTACGACTATTAATATTGATTACTTGATGTTATTACAGTACTTTATTTTGTGAAGAACATTATTTTTGATGTGCTATTTTTCAGCACTGATTGATGGGTCTGTTTTATTATTATATATGATCTGAAGGAAAGAAAATGCAACAAGTTTAGTGTTTAATAATTGTATTGATCATAAAAGTGTTCTTACTGTTTATGATGTGCTAACTTACAGCACTTCATATAAACCTGATGCTTTTTTTCATTTGTATTTTCTATTATTTGGAGGTTGACTAATGCACACATCAATATTCCCCTGATAGTCTAAACTGAAGGTGTCAACATTCCCTTGGGCCTAGTCTCACATACAGAGGAATGGAAATGGTTCAAGTCTGTTAAAAACAAACAATAAAGGACTTTATAAAGCCACTTTGTTGTACATCAATCTTTCGATTGTCATTTAAATGAAAATACCTCAAGTTGAGGGCGTTTTCTCAGCAATTTTTAGGTGAGATTAATTAGATTAATTAATTACAGAACACAATTAATTAATTCCACAATACTACATGTAGTATACTATACGATCAATGTGACACACCGCCTCCAGAAACAGTTTTACCAATTGCTTTTTGTTGACCTGTTATTCAGGATTGAAGTGATATTCTAAATGTGATTGGTCTACATTCACCTTCTAATGTTTTGCTGCAGTGATATACATTTATTACACATGTATTATTTTAGCCTCATTCAGAGGGCCAAAGTTAAAAAAGTTTTGTGTCCTGCCTTCCTTGTTATTCCACATTTTATAAAAAAGTCAGCTCCAAATAGGCGAGTTGGATTTTTCTCACGTTGTGATGTCATAACGTGGAAACTCCTCCTCCTGAGAATCCTGGCTCCTCCTACCCCACATAAGAATGTGAGCTTCTCCCTCTCAAAACTACCTGACAGATAAAACAAACGTCGACGTCAGGTTGATATCACAGTTATTATCTTTACGTTCAGTATTTAGATAATCCAGTATAAACTGAAGAGCGCTCACAATCAGTTTGACTTTAGTAGCTGTTATAGCGCCTTGTATTGGCTTCATGGGATGATCTGAAGTGTTTGTGATCCAATGCGACTCAGCGATTGGACAAAACAATGGACTATTGTCTTAAATGGGCTAGACCTGTGAGCAGAAGTGGTGAGGATGACAAGAAAGTGATGTAGCAGCTCATGTGAGTGTTTACAATAGTTAAGAGTTTAATTCCCTGCGGCACAGTGTGAGCGCTCACAATCAGTTCCATTTTTAGTAGCCGTTATACCGCCTCGTATCGGCTTTCCTGGATGATCTGACGTGTTGTGATTCAATGTAACGCAGCGGTCGGACAAAACAAATGGACGATTTCTGTGTTCAGCAGAGGCGAGGAGGAGAAGGAAGACTGTTAATGGTTTACTGCTGCTGCTGCTGTGATAAACACACACGCTGAAGCCCTCTGAAAAGTCCATTTTCAGAGGGCTGAAACTCCAGAAAACAGGCGAGTTTGGGAAAATAAATCTTAAATACTACTGTATGTTGTTGGGGTTCTTAGAACAAATGAAGATGGCGGAAAAATAGCATAATACTCGACCTTTAACAATTTTTTTTAATTTAATTTATTTACATTTATTTTACCAGGATTTGCTATTTTAGTCCTTAGCTGAACAATCAAAAACAGTAAAAAAAAAAATGAAATAAAAAAACACAATTTACTTTACAAATCCCATTCATAGATTTTGTTTAGAACATGTAAAAGATTAAATTGAAGTATAGAAGACAAGTCGAAGTTAAAGAATTGCTTTCAAGTTCTTTTTATTTAATCATTGTGCGACATATTCCAAGAGGAAGATGCAGAACGTTTAAAAGGTCTTTTACCAAAGTTCAGTAAAAACAAATTAATGAAACCCAGCATTAAAGCAAATGTCATTGATTATTGCAGCTATGATGGTATTATCTGTTTTTTCTTTCCCAAAACCTAAATGATAAGCAGATAAATAATAATTAGACTTTAAAAACTTTCAGTTGCTCGTACTGATACATTTATTGGCCTTTTATCATTTAAAAATGTAATTATTCAAAACTTAAAGAATTCCAACCTCTGTGGGGTTTATTATTTGACAGTTTAGGATTAAACAGGTGTGTTTAAAAAAAATGGAACTATTTTCAAGAAGCAAAGCTCAGTTTGATTAGGCCCAGTAGACTGTGGTAGACCATCAGAGATATTAGAACTTCCTGAATAGAAAAGGGACAAAGTGCAACGAGTGACATTTATTCTTTATTAAATGTTTTATAAAGGAAAACACGAGGGAAAAAAAAACTAAATCAAAGAAAAACCCAGCTGATACAAAATGTTCATTAAAACAGTTAAATATCTCAATTTTATTTGTTTTAAAAAGGTTTAATAGTTATGAAAATCTTTTTGTGGATTGTTCAGTTTCTCTGGCAGCAGACAAATAATATCCTCGTTTTTATGATTGTTTTCATGAATAATAACTGAGAGTTCTACCCTTTACCCTTTAATGGGAAAATGTTCAATCATTTCAATAAGCTTTCCTAAAAAAAACTGCTTATTTTACAATTAAAATTTGAAAGTCCTAAAATGAGCAATGTGATATTTTAGTTTTGTTGGCTTAATGTTCCTTAAAGCAGCAAAATCATTGTAGGACATTTTGTAAAACAACGATAACTAACATTTTGTATAAAACAGATAAAGACAGTGTAGGCCTCATAGATAAATACATCAAAGCTATTTCTACCCAAAAAAAAAGACAATTTACTCACAGGTAAATGTCAAAGGTTGAAATTGCTGCTCACATGTTTTTTATGACTCCATCACAAACGTGTTTGTTGTCAAATGGTCATGTGACTTGAACTTTGGAAAAGTTTTGTGCATTGCATTGTGCGATTGGGAATCCCATAGAATGAGAAGTGTTTTTACTTCATTGTTACTGTGATTTCCTGAGTTTATTCTCGAGACAACAAACAAGGAAGACGGTGATTCTCTTTATGCTCTTCATTTTTGTTCTCGTTTCTTTACACACTTCTGCACAATATCTGTAACAAAACCAACATCCAACACTTAAAGATCCCATATCATGCTATTTTTCACCCATCTCCATTTGTTCAATAGAAGAAAAAAAACAACACAAATACACAATAACTCCAAAAATCATACATTTTATAGGAAAAATACTGTACACAAAAGGACAACAGAATGCACAAAATGTCTCATAACACAAGACAACAACAAACGCACAGAATGACAAAAAACATACAAATTTACTAGAAAAACTCTTTGTTCTTTCCACATGCAGCCCTTGGTTTAATTTTCCAAAGCAAATGTGCAAAATGGCAGAAAAACAAACAAAACAAAAGCAAGAATACAGTAAAAAAAATATAGTTACAACATTGCAGAAAAATACGGTAAAAGACAAGAAAAACACAGAAATACTCCAAAAGCTGCTACAAAATTACTACAATTTGAACTTTTTGATTATGTAAAGCACATTGAGTTGTCGTGTGTATGAAATGCGCTTTACAAATAAATTTGCCTTGCCTTGCCTTATAAAAATGAACCAAACGGCAAGACTGTAGAAGCATTTTACGAAGGATGCTGACATGCTCACCTTTGTGGGTGTGTCTATTTACATGTCAATCACGACAGATAGCTTCCTGGAGGCGCGGCTTCTCCAGCCCAGTCAAATTTGTCATCAAATTGGACCGAGGTGTCTGGACAGAAAAGTTGATTTAGCTCAACATGGGCCCTTTAATCAGTAAAAACACCAGAAATGTCACTTTGTCAGTGTTTTTTAGGGCATCAGAATTGGGGAGGAACAACTTTTGGATAAAAGTTTAGTCATTTTTTTTATACTGAACTTGATTTCATCCAAAATATTTTATCCAATTCCAAAAAGGAAGGTGAATATGTAACAAAATGATAAACACTCACTGGCCACTTTATAAAGTACATCTGTTCAACTGATTGTTAACATAAATATCCACCAGTCACGGGTTTCAACTCAATGCATTTAGGCATGTAGACATGGTTCAGACAACTTGCTAATGTTGAAACTGAGCATCGGAGCAGGTAAGAAAGAAGATTTAAGTGACTTTGAACGTGGTATGGTTGTTTGTGTCAGACGGGCTGGTCTAAGTATTTCACAAACTGCTGATCTACTAAGATTTTCACACACAAACATCTCTGCAATTTACAGGGAATGGTCCAATATAGAGAAAATATCAGGTTGTGTGTACGGAAAGGCCTTTTTGAGGTGAGAGGTCAGAAGAAAATGGGTCGACTGGCTGGAGATGATAGAAAGGCAATAGTAACACAATCAACCACTCGCAGAATACCATCTCTGAACATACAACATGTCAAACTTTGAAGAAGAAGAGCTACAACAGCAGAAGAGAAGACCAGGAAAGAACAGGAAACTGAGACGACAATCCACAAACACTCACCAACATTAGACAATAATTGAAGATTGGAAAAATGTTGCCTGGTTGACAAGTCTCAATTTCAGCAGTGACATTCAGATGGTAGGGTCGGATCATGTAAACAACATGAAAGCATGGATCCATCCTGCCTTGTCAGACTGTGTGGTGGTGGAGTAATGGTGTAGGGGGTATTTTCTTGGCACACTTAGGCAAGGAAAGTCATATTAGCACATTTCATACACAAGGCAATTCAATTATTAAAAAGTGCAACAGAAAACATGAAACCAACAATAAAATGATTATAAATCTCCCTCTCAGTCATACGCAGTAAAGAAAAAGAAAAGCCTTCAACTTAGATTTAAAAGGTTCATGTGATGCTGACTTCAGCTCTGCTGCAGTTTGTTCCACTTCTTTGCAGCATAACAACTAAAAGGAGCATCCCCATGTTTGCTGTGAGCTCTGGTCTCCACTATCTGACCTGTGTCCATAGATCTGTGAGCTCTGGTCTCCACTATCTGACCTGTGTCCATAGATCTGAGAGACCTGCTGGGTTCAGACCTGACTAACATCTCACTGATGTATTCTGGACCAAACCCATTCACAGATATATTATAAGTGTAAAAACTTTCAAACTGAGAGAAATGACCTCTGACCAATTTGTTCTGAACCAGCTGTAGATGTTTGATGAAGACCATTACAATAGTCCAGTCTGCTGGAGTAAAAGCATGGACCAGTTTCTCCTGATCTTTTTGAGTCATTAAACCTTTCACTCTGGAGATGTTCTTTAGGTGGTAGAAGATGTTTTTGTGATAGATTTGATCTGACTGCTGAATGTCAGATCTGAGTCAATCAGAACACCAAGGTTTTTGACTTGGTCTTTAGCTTTTAAAGATGGAAACTGAAGCTCCTCGCTGACAGCAGTCCTTTTTTCCCTGTTACCAAACACAATCACCTCCATCTTGTCATGATTTAGATGAAGCAAGTTTTCACTCATTCAGCAGCTTACCTTTCTTAAGCTTTGGGCCTTAGTACCAATTGAGCACGGTTTAAACACTGCAGCCTACTCGAGTATTGTTGCGTTTCCATCTCTTTATGACCAGAGTGGACTATATTCTGGTGGCTACATCCAGCATGTCACAAAGCTTATCTCAACTCAAAAATGGTCACTGTACTCCAATGGCCTCCACCGTCACCAGATCTCAATCCAATAGAGCACCTTTGGGATGTGATGGAACGGGAGATTGGCATCATAAATGTACAGCAACTGTGTGTATCTTGTCAATATGGACCAACATCTCTGAGGAATGTTTCTAACACCTCGTTAAAAGTATGCCCCGAAGAATTAAGGCAGTTCTGAAGGCAAAAGGAGGTCCAATGTTACTTGACAAGTGGATGAATAAGTATGATAGAGTTTTGTGTTTATTTGATAGTTTTGATAGTGCTTTACAGAATGTAGTGTAGTTCTCTATCTTTAGCTGTGCTGCTATTGAGAAGTTAGACTCAAAGGAATCTTACAGATCAGAGGCAAAATACCATCAGGTCTTCAAAGTTTCTGTGAATACTGTGATCCAGCAGTAGAGAAATGTTGAATAAGGAAATCATCGACTCCTGCAGGAAAACAACGCTATCACATAATAGAGCTGAGGAGGTAAGATAAAGATGGGAAGTAGGACAGAGTTCCTTTAAAGTGCGCAGTAAGAGCAGAAAAAGGTGTGGGCCATGAACCTTAGAGCCTTTACAAAGGAGCTGTAGAGACAAAAGTCAGTGATATAGGAGAGTTTAAAGTTGTATAAAGTGTAACATACTCCAGCTGAGCTTTTGTTCCCTTTGTAATCTCACACTTTTGGTTCATGAAAAAGCCCCTTTAATTGAGTGAGTGTATTGAGTGGGTGCATGAATTTGATTTCATTCCAAACTGCGTTTTTTTTTTCTAATCCATATTCTGCTCAGGTGTCACCCAAAGATGAGATGCAATTAATGGACCTCATCAATCTGCTATAGCGTCAACCACAGAGAGAGATTTCAAAGCTGTAAATGAGGCCACCAAGAGGTAAACTTACAATAAAGCTGTCGATTTGCAACATTTACTCTTTATATTCATCGTACAGCAGTTTCCCACCTTTAACAGTCAATGAATTCACGCGCCTCACGTATTTCCTCTTTGAATGTTTAAATCCACCTCAGATACTGTCATAAATGTTTTAAGACTACCAGTTGCAATATGGAAACAAAAAAAGGATAAATGGCCAACTCCCCGCGATGGGGATAAGCGCCCCGCTCCCCCCACCCCTGATATGTTCTGGAAACACAATCAGCATCATAGCAGCTTTGTGTGTCTATTTACACTGTGTGGCCATCGCTCCCCTCTCCTCCAACACAAACAACACAAGTGAGGCTGTTGAGGAGGGGAAGAATATTAAAAATAGAAGAGGCAGGAAATATGTTTTGTGCCTGTTATTTTAAGTAACTGTTCAAATTTCATTTCGGAATGCTAATCCACAAAACAATATGTAGCAGGCATATTTTAAAAAAGGGAGGCACTGCTTGCTTCAATTTCCTATTGTGGCGTTACAACGGCTGTTTGCTCTTTGTGTCTGTTTGAATTGATTTGCACAGCTCGGCAGACAAGGGCTGAACGCTCAGACAAAGAATCCATAATTTCATATGATCTGATGGTTCTGCAGCATTACATTGATTCACCCCTTTTCTCTCCGGTGTTGCTGTTGCTGTGTTGGGATTCATTTTGCTCAGGTTAAGGTGAAAATATGGAAGTAGGAATGTGTTTATGTGAGGAACAGGCGTTGTTTGTGACAGAAAATAACCCAACTTGGAATACCTGCGTCTGGTCATGTGATCATGGGTCCAAAAGATCATCATCTAGCCCACATGTGTCAAACATGCTCAGAATTCTATAGAACATAATAATGGTGATAATACACATTTGAAAGAGTCCCATTGTAAATAAGTGTAATAAAACAGTATTTAGTGCTTCCTGAATGAATATATTTCTATAGTTTTTATAGACTGATTTTTGTATTTTCAGTTCATGTTCTAATCAATATCATTTCTATCAATATTATGATTATAATTTTTTAACTAGAAAAAACATATTAAACCTCATATTTTTAATGTTTTCATTTGTTAATTATCCACTTTCTCTGTCACAAATACAGCCTGTAGTGTCAGCGACAGACACTGTGTGAGGGTACTCCTTTCTGGATCAATGATCCTGATCATGGAACAATGATCATTCACACTTTAAAGCTTGGAACAATTTCCATTGATACAGTTGGTCTAAATAAATGTACACCCCCATTTTTATCAAAAAAACATGATGAAATGCATAATCCGGATCCAATCCAAATGAAACTTGGTGAGGTAGTAGAGGAACCACTGATACTGATAATGAGTAAAATTTCATCAAAATTGGTCAATTACAAACTGAGATGTGAATTTTTGACATTTCGCCAATTGAAGGGGATAGGGATTTTTAGATTTTTGAAACTGATCCAGAATCAGAATATTGATCCAGATACTCTCCCAATTTTATTGGAATGTTCCATTGTGTAAGGTTTATCTTTGGTTATTAAAGTTTTTGATGTAATCCTGCTAACAAACAAACACCTAAGATTTTTACAATCTTAGGTAAAAATGTAAAATGGGCTTTTCAGATGAAGTCACAACTTGTGCCACTGTTTTCTTCAGAAGCATTAGGTGATACTTGACCTCCTATTAGCAGATCAGACTAGACTAGACAGGAATAATACCGACATGGGCAACTGGCAGCCCCCCGTTTACGTAAATACACAAAATGACTCTAAAAGCACAAAGTATCAGAAAAATACAAAAAAAATCAGCAGAAAAACAAAAAACACAAAACGGCAACAAAAATTCACAAAATGATGACAACATACAAAATGACAAAGAAAAATGCACAACATGCTCCAAAATAAAAACCCCAAAAACAAAAAATAAACACACACAGTATATAATTGGAGAAAAAAATCCTCAAAACAACTCCAAAAACACATACCAAACCCTCTGACTCTATGAGCCTGTACTACGAAGCTGGGTTTCCCCTTTTCACGCTAATACCTGGGACTTATTCCATGTGTCCTGTACTACGACGCTGGCTAACTTTTTACTGGGCTAAATCCCATGGTAACTTACGCTGAAAGGCTAACCTGGTCGATACCAGGTGAAGTACCAGGATAAGATTGGTTAAGTGGAGCTGCTAAAAGGAGGATTGTGGATATATATATTTATTTCAGCTTCGTAGTACAAGCCCCAAATGACTGTAAAAACACACCGAAACTACAACAAACACACAAAGGCAGTGTTGCTGTGTTAAGCTGTCCGATTGGTATTTATTCTAAAGAATAACATGAATGTTGTCATGTAACCCTCGATTAGACAGTCACATGTCCGTGGCCCCACTGTGATAAAAGTTGCAGACCCCTGAGCATCTTCCTTGTGTGTAGTTGTTTTCCATCACATTATAACACACACATTATAAACCCACACATTATAAACACACTATCATACTGACAGAGTTCTTTTGCCTCAGTTTCAAGTTCAAGACTCGTGGCGCTGACATTTGTAAATCAAAGTGTGGATGACAAACACAGTATAGATATGATGTTTCTCTCCTTTACCTCATATCAAGGTGTGCCACGGTTCCTCGCTGTAGGTAATGTGCCGTACTCGTGCCAATGAAAAAAGACAAAGATCTTTTACATACTCGACAAACACGTCTTATCGGCAAAGACCTGAACAGCAGGAAAACGCAGTTGCACGGTTTATATGAAGCAAAACAAGATAAAAAACATATTTGCCACTGTGCACTGAAACAAATGAGGCTATATGCACCCTGTGTGCATGCTTAATAAGAACGACACCCCTGCATGCACGATGGAGCTGCAGATACAGCCTGCGAAGTTACACTTTATTATATCGACGCCCTTTTACTTTATATAAGCTCATTCTCGAGCCCATCGTTTAGGATTGGATGGCGGAGGAAAGGTGTTAAGGAGTAAAACCATGGTTCGAAAGAGGCTTATGTGAAAAGAGTCACTCACCATCGCCTTAAAAAGCGTATGGGGCGAGACTAAGAACCCTGATGCTATCACCTCCTTTAACTCCTGCACACCACTTCTTCCACCTGCCGTCAACTTACACGCAGCTGTCACAGTCGTAGAGGAAAAAACACTCGGAGGGAAGTCTGTGGGTGGGCATGTGTGTGTTGGAAAGAAGGAGAGGGAAGATGGGACAATCACTGAGAAGAACTCTACATCTGAGAGGTACGAGGGAGTTGACGATAATGAGAGCGATGAGGATAGGAGAGAGGTGCATGTGCGATTGGGCTGAAGCTGTAGCTGTAATATCCTCTGAGCGCTCACGCATCAGTGGGGCGACAAAGCGCGGTGAAGCCCAGGTATTAGCCGTCCGTCTTCCCGTCTCTTCCCCGCTGCCGCCGCCGTCTAATTTAAGCCGTTCCTTCAACGCGCCGTGTCAAACAAGCCTGAAATCCCTGCTAATACTAGTTACTCCTGAAACACGGTCGTACTTACTTCGGTTAGACAAGTCACCCTCGCTCCTGTTCACACACACACACACACACACACACACACACACACACACACCACACACACACACACACCACAGTTAAGGAGGGAAAAAAAGTGTTTTGACATTGCCTTTACATTTTGAGCTTATTAAATCCCAGGATCTGTCTCACTTCTACCTGGATTTTTTTTCTTGGTGTTTTTCCCAGTCAAATTATTTACCGTCTCACAAGGGCTGCTTTTTAAATGCTCCGTGTTATTCAAAGCCCACGGTGCTCCCTCTCACACTCCTGCAAAGTTATCACAGGTCCTCCTGATAGCTTTAAACAAGAAAGGTGCGTAGTTTAATTAAAACTAGCAGCATTTCAAGGG
>NC_041046.1:6192320-6244820 GCF_900634775.1 Gouania willdenowi
AGAAGAAGAACGAAGAAGAGAGAAGAAGAAGAAGAAGAAAGAAGAAGAAGAAGACGAAGAAGAAGAAGAAGAAGAAGAAAGAGAGAGAAAAGAAGAAGAAGAAGAAGAAGAAGAAGAAGAAGAAGAAGAGAAGAAGAAGAAGAAAGAAAAGAGAAGAAAGAAAAGAAAGAAGAAGAAGAAGAAGAAGAAGAAGAAGAAGAAGAAGAAGAAGAGAAGAAGAAAGAAGAAGAAAAGAAGAAGAAGAAGAAGAAAAGAGAAAGAAAAGAAGAGAAGAAGAAGAAGAAAGAGAAGAAGAAGAAGAAGAAAGAAGAAGAAGAAAAGAAAAGAAGAAGAAGAAGAAGAAGAAGAAGAAGAAGAAGAAGAAGAAGAAGAGCGGGAAAACAAGAACTCATTATTGTATAAAAACCAAAAACATTCCCAACACCAACACACACACATCAAGTATACGCTTCACACTGGTTCTCACTCACATTTTGTTCACCACTTTTTGTTTGCGTGCTCCGTCTCCGTCTTTTCGCCGTTACTTATTTATGGGACTTTACAAGTTCCTGTTGGCAGAGATGCAGAGCGTTGCAGTTTATGTCTAATTTAGTAAATATCCTTTCGCCAGTCAGGCCTGTCAGACGTTGTTTCCCCCTCTCTCTCTCTTTCCTCTGTGTTCTCCCTATTCCCCGTCTATTCTCCCAGTTCTCCGGTCGCTGGGTGACAAACACAAATCCAGAGTTGATCCCAACAATGTGTATACTATTCCCTCTGATTTGTGCCTTTTTGTTGTTTTGCGTGTTTTTTTGTGTGAAGTGTGTGACGCACACAGGCCCGTTAAGTGTGCACGATGCCAGGTTCGCTGTGAGAGACGCGTTATTTAATGCAGAAAAGGAGATAATAGCCTATGGCTGCTAAACAGACACACAGTAGACAGACAGACAGACAGACAGACAGACAGACAGCGGTATCCTTCGTTAAGAACCACAGCATGAAATACAAAAGGAAACCAGCGAGGATGAAAAGCACCAGCAAAAGATGAAATATATTTTGAATGTTTTATGGAAAAACAATCTGACACAAAGTAATATTCATCTCCCGTGAATCCAATATTCTTTTTTGGAATGACATTAGACGGTATCTATTATATCTTCCATTGTGTTCCCATCTGCCCTTTTCAGGATCTAAATTATGTGCATTAGTACGTAAATGTGCTAATGCCTGTCTGTATTTAGCTGGCTACACGCCGTGAATATATTCTCTGCTTCAAGAAGTAATTGGTAATTACAGTGGTCATTTAGGCAATCACTGTCTCCCCGAGATTCATGTCATTCTTAAAAATAACTAGCTCTTAACCTTTGACAGAATTCTACAGAAACTGTTCATCATCACCCCCGCTTTGATTAATTTTTACACACACCACACACACACACACACAGTATGCCCACGAATGCACAGTCACACAGGAATGTACCAGTGCTTAAAGAAAGGCCATCTTTATGTAAAAAAAAAAAAAAGAAAAGAACGGTTCCTCCTCTGCAGGAGAAAAGAGAATGTGTCACCTTTAACACCATTAGAGCCATTTCATAAACAGAAAGACTTCACAAATAAAGCTCTCATTTAACCCATCGCTGACATCCATTCTCACACATCTTCTGCTCAAAGCGACATCAAGTCGTTTCCTCACTTTACTCTCAAGTCTTTTGCATCTATTCTTTTCCATCCTTCGTTTTCATGCATAATGACGCTCCGCAGACACAGGCAGTGGTGGATGTACAGTACTCATGGTATCGTGAGGAAAAAAAATCATAAGGTTGAATGTATTAGCATTGGAATGCTGATTACTTATGATGCTTCCATTATGGACTTCCTCACATGACTTCCTTTGCATTTTCAGAGGCTTCTTCGATATGCAGAAATAAAAAAAAAATACATCATTGTTTTTTCTATACTGACATCTAGCAGTATATCAGCAATTTTACTGTAATAAACAGAGATAGGCTGTGATTCATAAACTCACTGTAGCTGTAATACTGCTTTTATGAATCTTTAATGTGGGAGGTGCTGACCTCAGACTTGATGGAGAGACTGGAAAACACATTAAAAAAAATAAATGCCTAAAAAGCTTCATAATATATTCAGTTTATATAGTGAGAAAAAAATATAAATAAATAAATAAATAAAAATAAATAAATAAAATAAATAAAACTTATTTATTTATTTATTTATTTATTTTCTATGAGCTTGGTCGCCAGATGTGTTCAAGAAACTTCTTTTTTTTTGTCAATTTTTGCCTTTTTTACCCTTTTTCTGCAACTACACAAAACTTTTTATATTTAAACCTATTTTCATCACTTTTTCTTGCCACATGTTTTGCTGCTTTTAATGTATTTTTGCGACATTACTCCCATTTCTGACACTTCTCCATCAAATTTCAATGCCTTTGCTCCACATTTTTTCCACTTTCAAAACATTTTTATCACTTATAAACCCTTTCCATCACTTTTTCCACCTAATGTCACATATGTTGATCCACTATTGTCACTTTTAACCTTTTTTCACCATATTTCATGCTTATTTTTGCCAATTTAACCACATTCACCATTTGCATTTTTGATTATTTGCCAGTTTACATTTTTTTCCCTACTTTTTAAAATTAATTACCCCAACCTGACACATACGTCATCACGTTCATGTACGACACACTGCAGCTTTAATCAGGCCAAAAAAAGAAGACCCAACCTGACCCAGACAGAACATGGTCTGAAACGTGGCCGACCATGGTCTCGACAGACCGGATTGGGTTCGGGCAAAGATTTCAAGATCTAAGACATACTTATTGGATTTTGCCAGCCAGCATGTGTATGTTTCCTGTATCTAAGCTTGATGAGTCATCAAACTGCTGACCTTAAGGTGTTTGATTTTTTCTTTGGATTATTTTGTTACAGAGAGAATATGGGCAAAGTTTGTTGGCCTTTTACCATCATTTCTGCTCATTTAGAATCAGTGAAGTAAAATAATATTACAGTAACTATTTAACTAATATTTCATTCACAGTTAACTCAAAAAGAATAGTTAAATACAATGAAAGTCTGAAACATCAAAATTCAGTATATTTCTTCCAATTCAAGTACATGTATTTGTTTATTTCATGGTTTTATTAACCTCTGCTATGCGTTATCAGTCTCTACACATTTCATACATTTTTGCTAATGTGCATATTTAGTTAAAATCTTCTATTTACGTACTTTTTTTTTATTTGTATAAATCCTTTTTATTGTCATTTTATTTGCACACTTGTTTGTCTGCTACTGTAATTCTGTAAAGGTTTCACTTTATTAGACGTGGTTAAACTACGAGCTACAGTTCTGAGGTGTCACATTTGTCAACTCACTTAAAATACAGCATATATATATATTTTTTTTTTTTGCTGATGGTGCACATCAGCTTTGTCACCACTGGTGTGTGATTATGGCTGATGATGTGAAGTGCTTTGGGACTATTTAGATGGTGATAAAAGAGCTGTATAAATCAAGACCTATTCATTTTTCTAATGCCGCGCCACAATTAACCAGGAGCACTAAGTAGAGTTCCACAGTGATCTATTTTTGGCCCTTCACATTTACACAATCATGTATTTTACAATCTAAAGACATACCTTTAATGCTAATGAAGCTAATATACAACTATTGTGCTTTATGCTTTAATTTTATTTTCTCACTCACTGTCACCTTCAGGAGAAACACAATCTGTCCATAAAGCAGATTACTTATAACGAGAGAGAAAGAGAGCAATGCGCTCACACCTTAATGCACTGACATGTTGATTGAGCAACTTTAGCTAAAGTTTACAGATGTAGAGGTTGAATGATTAAATGATCAATCAATCAATTATTAACTTGTATTTGTTTATATGGAGGTGACCGTATTTTGATTGACACTTGAGCCGTATTCATCTTGTACTCAACGTTTTCTTAAATTTACCTTGTAACGGCAAAATACAACATAGTAGATAAATACACAGTTTTTGTCCATAAGATATAAACATTTATTCTATCCCTATAACAAAGATTAAAAAAATGATTGAAGTTAATCATTTTATTATGCATTATTATAATCTGTCCTTGAAAAATCGCATGTAAACCTTCTTAAAATCTCCAACCATTGAAACAAAAAGAAAAAAAAAGTCAATAATCATTAAACATACATTTCAATAAATAATTCTGAAAGTTTACATCCCATGGTCCCATGCTGCCTCTGAGCTTTATTCTGTCTGTTGTCATGGAGACGAGTGATGCGAGTGTGCAGATGGTGGAAACTTTTCCTTAACTTTCTACATTTAAAGTTTTTTTCCAGTAGTTCCTTCGTTTTCAATCCCCTCACTGAACCTGGAGGTTTGATCATCCAGGATATATTCATTTTTAATTTTATTTTATTTTATTTACTCTTTTAATTCATCTTAGACTTTAGTCTCTCTTTGCTTTTCCTCGTGTGACTATTGCATCAAAACAAAGCGTCATCTTTAATGATTCACGTACAGTGTTGGGAGTAACTCATTACAAAAGGAACAAGTTACTGTAATATATTCCTTTCTTAAGTAACGCAGTAATATAACGCATTACTGAAACAAAAATCAGCAATATAATACTCGTTATTATCTCAGTACATGGGTTACATGGAGACTTTAATGAATTCCACTGAAAAAAGAGTCAAAGTGTTGAAGACACCACCACAAATTCTACCCATTTCTGCATCATAGAAGAAGAAGAACCTCCTCACCGACCTCCTTCCTGTGGAGCGGACTGTTGCAAATCATAACGCATCGCCATGGAAACGGACTGCACATTTTTAAGGTTTATATAGAATTACTCTCACAATTTCAAATTCATTCATACCTAATGATACCCGAACATTAAGGTTTTCTTTTGTGTTTTTGTTTAATAGATGCATTTTTAAAAGGAAAAGGAAAGTGTTCAGTGGTGTCACATTTGTAGACATTAATCTGTAATGGTATCAATATAATAAGTTAGTATTTTAAAATGGCTTCACATAACATACATGTTCGATTAGCTGAAAGTAACTTAAAGTAGGTACATTTTGGAGGTGGTGATATTGTAACACAAATATGTTCCATTTTTTATGCCTGTTACTAGTAAAATAAAATGTAGTACGATTTTAGATTAACTTGTTAGATTAACACTGGTCACGTGTGAGTAAAATCACCGTAATGACATCATGTAGACTGTAAGAGCAACTCCTTAGCTTTCAGAGACAGGTGGGATTTCTCAGACAGAGCAACTATTATAGCTGAGTCAAGTGTTCCCGGAGATGCGTTCAGGGTCCCTGGGAAACCCAGACATTTTGATGAGTTTGTAAAGTCTGGCTCGACGATTCGGACAAGAAGTGAAAAGAGGACATGTCATAAACCAGATGTATGGTCACCCTAGTTTTCAAATTGTGCTGCTCTTTCTTCATTTTGTCATTTTGAAGCTCACGTTACAACCCAGCTGGGATACACCAATGAAATTATTTATATCAGGAGTTTTTCTTTCCTCTTTTAGGTGAAATAATAATAAAAAAAAAAATAACAGCTTAATTTGAAGCCAGTCTTTCTTTGTCTTGTCTTCCTTTGAGTGTACTGTTGTCCAATAAAAGATTACATCAAAAGCAGGAGCCAAAACATCATTGTTATCATTTCTCATATTTATGCCCCAACATTTCCTTTACTTGCCAAGATGTGGCATTCTCATTAAAAAAAATGCCAAAAGTACCATTTGGAGACTACTGCTTGTGAGATTTGTTCCCAAATTTTAAGTCACAATAGAATCTTGCCATTATCCCAATCGTCAAGATTACAAGCTTGGCTGTGTGAGTGTGATTGATAGAAAAGTTCATGTTCCTGTTCATATAACAACACTTATTCACCTCAGAAAGTCTTTGAAAACCAGCAACAAGTTGGTCAGGGGGCGTTTCAAGTCATTTACAGATTCTGAAAGTGTGGGTCCTAAGATTTCCAATAGTTTCACACACATAGAAATGAAGAATATTTGAAGAACCTAAGATCATTAGAATGTTGACACTTTCTGAAGATCACAAGGTAGAAAACGGTCGACAGTGATTCTGAAGTTTTGATCACCTCAGAGTGGCAGGCTGAGGTGGCATTACCCCCACCCCCCAGCAATGGTTGTTAATAATCACTTTAACCATTTTAATGCGATACACAGCCACAGTTAATATCTTAAGCTTCCGTATAGAGTTGAACTGAAGCGCAGCAGCTGAATTCCGTCTCGTATCGCCTTTATCGGATGACCTTTGATACAGTTATTTGAAACGTTTTGCTACAACATGCTTGTTGTGTCACAGAACAATCAATAAGAAGACGAAGGGAACAATGTTGAATTTAAACGACATCGGTCCAGGCTCACCCAGAGAAGTGAGTAGTTGCCAATGCTGATGCTACTTTGACTGTTGATTACGTTGTCATAAGCTAGCTGCTGAATAATGACAATGGTAGCCTCAATGTTTGGTTACGTTGTGATATGTTTTTAACGTCACAAACGTGTCAAGTCACTGCTTCTCATGAAAGTCTCAAGTTTTGTCACTAAAGTCTAGAGTCAAGTCCCAAGCCAAGGCCAGTTCGGTCCAAGTCAAGTCAAAAGTCTTGAACTTTAATTTACAAGTCTAAAGGTGCGTTTAACCCGAACGTGACTTCAGCGACTCTGGCAACTAGATTACATTCAAAATCAATGTCAATAATGCGACTTCAAGTGATGCGACTCGGGCGATTCCAGTGGCTTTGTCGCACAATCCCCCGGCTGTTACTGTCTATAGCGCTGCAGGCTGCAAAACTCCCTCCTGCTGCAGCACAAAAATAAAGCAATATTTATGAAATTTCGATAAAGTATTATTGTGACTTTGAACATCTTTCCATTAAAAGGTTGTTGTGGAGTCTGGTAACTCTGGTGAAATCTCATCCCGTGAAACTTCTCTGCAGGAAGACGGACGTTCCAAACCTCCTTAGAACACTCTGCATTCCTTTGTTGTTTCACGTATAATGTGCCACTAATAATTTTAAGTATAATACTAAGGAATGTCTGGGTCTCCTCTTCTGTTTACACGTACTGCACCATATTTTCTCAGAGAGAAGTGGTCATGTGACCAGGCACGTCATGCCCTGTTTCCATTGAGCTTTTGCAACACATTTCATATAGAAATGTCTGAAAAACTTCCTCATAAAAACTTTTTAGCGATATTTGAGTGTATTTTAAAAATTTTCCATTATTATTATTTTCAAGGGAAATGGAAACGCAGCTAGAAACAGCTAAAATATAAAATCAACCTGCATCAATGACTGTGTATGGGGTCGACCATCATCTCCATGTTGGTTCCTGATAAAGTGACCAATGTCGTTCCACTTGTTCACTGCCGATCTTCAGCTGCTTAAAATAAAGTCTGTTTTAAATGAGAACAAATTAGAAATACTTGACTTTGACTTCCCACATTGATGTGACATTTGATGATTAAGATTGCGCACTAGTGAAGAGCTAAAGTGGATTTGTTATGATGGATGTGACAGAACAGCACGAGAAACAAAGAAGGCCTTTTAGCAGAAACATTTATCCTCACGCATCCTTCAAAATACAAATACGTTCTCCTCAAAGCCGCGGCTTGGTGATTTGTAGCATGTAGGAATTACATGTTGTGGCTGGAGATTGATGTTACATTAAGCTGAGTCGCCACTGAGTGGTAATTATATAGCAAAGGCAAAGTACAAAGATGTGAAATGGGAACAGCTTATCCTCCACTTGGCAGTTGAATATCTTGATAGCATAAAAAAGAAGAAGAAGTGATACTTACTCACCCAACCCTGACTCCTCTGCAGAGAGAGAAAAAAACATTACTGACGGATGTAATTTTAGAGGGAGAAATGAGTCAAAGAGGCAGGGAGAGGACATAAAAACAGATTATATTTAAGCAGTAATCAGGACAGTGAAGGGCTTAGGAGATTTTACTATGTTTAAATGTTCATAATTGGGCTCAGAGTGGAGTGGAGCCCCCCCTGAAAGCATCCACCCAAAACAGCGCTCTAAAGGTAAAAGCAGATTGGCTTTTATTGAATTGTAATGAGAAGTGGGAAATTGGATGTTAATTCTGTTCCATGTGAACGTTGCGTCTCCGCTGGGTGTGGAGCGGAAACGCGCTGGAGACGCCGAAGTTGGGTTGCATCTCGTTCAGTTATTTAAAAGCCGCGGGTAGGTAATTTTTGAAAACTAGTAGGTATTTGAAAGTAGCATTCTTTGTGTGCTCCGCTTTTACCCGCCCCCTCCCCTCTGTGCTCCCTTTAAAGCCACACCCCTCATCGCTTATATTGTGTAGAATCTACGTTGTCTCATCTCTCATTCAGCAGTAAATAAACACTAAACTTTATCGTTATATATGTAAAAAACCTGACTAAAAACTCAGTTTTGACTCTGTCACTGGTGACGCTCTTTGAGTGTGGGCTTGTGCACGCGAGGGGTCGAGAACGAGCAGGGAGACGTGATTGGTTAATAAAAAACGGTTGGTTGAAGTTAATACAGGTTTACAGCTGCTACAGATGATGTTCCTTCTTCAGAGCACACAAGACAATTTCAACCAAAAACTTCAACAGTGTATCTGGATGAAATTACCTACCCTACCTTTAAGATAAGGCAAGTGGAGGGGTGTGGGGTGTGTGTGTGTAAGGGGGACATATAGAAGATTTCACCTAATGTATATGCTTGTAAATATGTGCCTGTGTTTAGTCAGTGACAAGACGGAGCCTCACCTGTCAGCATGGCATGTAAAATACTAACAATGATGTGAGAAAGTTAATCTGTCCACTCTGCTGTTCTATACATTAGTTTTCTGTGCATTTTAAACATTTTCATGTTCAAAATTGTTGAATTTGTGCATTTTCTGACCAAATCTATTGAAAAATATGTAGAAAAATCTTGTTTTTCTTGCTATTGTATTGTTAAAACATATGGAATAGATTAAATAACATTTAAAAACTTTCTATACAACTGAATGTTTTAATTACATTCAAACTCGTTCCATTTCAGTGCAAGAACATACAATATATTCAAGTCTTCTTGCACTTGCAGAATAAAAATGAATAAAAGTACAGAGAAATAACTGCTCACTATTTAAACATTTACAACTGGGTCATTTCATGTCATTTCACAAATGACCAAATGGTCTAAAAAAATGCAGATATTTTTGACCAATTATTCTCTAAATAGTAAAAAGGTTAGTGGTGTTTGGGTCTGGAACATGTTTGGGCTTTCAGTAACAACTTAGCCGAAGGCAGTATTATTTTCATTGACCCATAACTGCATGTGGGAATGTGAGAAAAAACCTGATCTCTATTTTAATTTATAGTATATAGATTACTCTTTCTTGGGATATAAAACATTTTTTTCTTTATGCAACTTCTTCATTTTTATTCGGACCTTAACTTTGGGGCCGTTTTACTTATTTATTTACTTATTTTGAGACCAAAGTGTGTGTGGGATGTGTTGAAAATGTGTTGAAATGACATGAAATGACCCAAATATAAAATGATATTTAAAGAAAAAGAAGAAAGAAGAACCATTGAAGCTTCTAATGGGTTCATAGATGTGTGCGTCTGTCAGTCAGTGCCTCACCAGTCATCAACCTCACCACACGTCCCTGTGTTTAGTTCACGTACATCATGTAGTCACAGACATTCCATGCATGTTCAACGAAGCTTCTATAAAGACGTTAAGTGCTAATGCAGGAATTAGTCTCCAGCACATCCTAAGCTGTGTTTCCTTGTAACTCTGGATGTTTATCGAGATGTTCCACTGAGAAGTAAAATATTAGTGTGACAAACATGTCTGCCAAGGTAAACGGAATCTGGAAAACGCCGGCACTGAATTAGTACAATCAGCTTGGCAAAAATAAATAATCAGCTGTGCTCTTTCACAGCCAAGGAGCTTTTCTTCTGTTGGGCGGTTAGAAAAGCCGAGGTCTTAGCTGTGGGAGCAGGAGGAGGTGAGGGGAAGCGCGGGGTCCATCTGGCAGAGGGACTCGATGGAGAGGAAGCCCAGGACGTGCTGCTGCTTCTCTGAGAAACCTGCAGAGAACCTCAGAGTTCCATCAGCGTTCCCACGTGTATGTTCATCACAAAGCACGAGCACACGCTGCACACACCTCACTCACCACGAGCAAACGCAGATGAGGAGCTGATGATGGTCGTCTCAGACCTGGAAACAGAAGCACGAGGGCCGTATGTAACGTCATCACAGTTATTTATAACACACATTAAACACCAGCGTGAAAACAGCCTGCAGACCTGGGCAACTGGAAGCCTGAGGGTTAAATGTGGCTCTAGGTCTAGTGTTGACAGAAAATGACCCCCAAAACACACAAAATGGACAACAGAAATACACACATTTACTTTAAAAATGCAGAAGACAACTACAAAAACTACAAACCCTTTTCTCTTTCCTGAAGAATAATAAATAACAGAAAGCAAAAAAAACCAGAAAAATATACAAAACGAGACTGAAAAATATTTAGTATTGTTACTACTTATTACACACAAAATTACTGCAAAAATACAGAAAATGACTCCAAAAAACATTTAAAATCACAGGAGAATGCACAAAGGACAAGAGAAATACACATTTATTATAAAAACCACTGCAAATATACACAAAATAACTACAAAATATGCAAAACATCCGCAAAAATACACATAACAACTGAAAAATGCACATAAGGACAACATAAATACTTTCCCACCTTTGGCGACTCCTCCAACTTTCACTCCCACTTGTGTGCAGTGGTGTGTGTAACTCAGGGTCATCATTGGGTTGATTAACACATTAATTGAAGATATTTATCTTTTCACCAACTTATTCTCTTTATTATCACTTTAATAAAGCTGAAGAAAAGCAGAAATCAGTGCTGGTCTCTAGTGATGTGTTCAAGACCACTCTATCAGAGACCAAGACCTGCCCGAGACCAGAATGCACCGAGACCGAGTCAAGACCAAGACCGAGACAAATCGAGACCAAGACCAAAAACATTTTTTTTAATTTAAAAATATTTATAAATAAAGAAAATTATGACAAGGTTCTACTGTTAAATAACATTCTCTCTTTAATTTAGTTTATTTTAAATACATTTGACGGACAAAAAGGTGCCTGCAAAAAATTGACTAAATATTAAAACTGCTACTGCTACTGATAAATTCACAATTATATTTGAAAACAAGACTTTTATGTCAGCTGAATTTACAGTGTTTAAAAGTATTTCTGCCAAGAAATATCATGGCTGATCACCTACACACCACAGTGTGTTTCCTCTTTGCTGTGTTTTTACAAATGTATTTTTTGTGTTTCGTGAAACCAAATTTCACAACCAACAAGTTAACGGACATGTTTAGCTCCGCCTCTCTCTCCGGTTGTGTGTGTGTGTGTCACACACGTCACTCAGTCACATAAAGGAAGGTTGTGGTCATTATACAGGGTGGATTAAAGAATGAATAAAGGATTATTTTATCTCATTCTCCTCCTTGTTATTATCACATTATAAAAAATAGCAGGAATTAGTGCTGGTCTCCAACGGTCTTGAGGGTAAATCCCGAGTCCGGGCAGCCAGAGTCCGAGACAAGACCGAGTCAAAATGCTTCCAAGTCCGAGACGAGACCGAGACCTTTAAAATTTGGTCTCAAGACCGGTCTCGACTACTACAACACTACTGGTCTCGACCGGTTTTGACAGAAATCAGAAATCCAGAGTCCAGGCAGTCTAATAGCATATAATATAATTATAATGAGGTAAAACACTATGGATACATCATGAACTTAACATGTGCAGGAATTAATAGAAAGAGCAGGAAAATGAAACGAGGAGGATGGAGCACCAGAGCAAAAAGGGAAACAGTTGAAATGTCTGTATTTACCCTCATGCTTCAGTAGTTCTCATTAAGACAGGGGAGGACATGGGGGTCTTATCGCCCCCACTTTGCTCTCAGAGCATCTCAATTGATTTCTCTGACAAACTCTCCTTCAGCACCTCCTGCTCTGATCTTTTCTTTTCTTTCCTCACATATTATATCCATCATTTATGTTTAAAAACAGCATTAAAGCCCCTCACATTTACATTAGAAAGATGTACAGTACATCCTTAGACCCTCAAATATCCATCATACGTGTTAAATTTAGACTATTTCACAGATGTTTTATGAAAATGAGAATTAGGAATGCTTGAAGCACACTGATGACAAATCCTCTCTAAGCTTTAATTAGGAACGGGAAAAAAAAGAAAAAAAGGCCAGCCTACCGGCACGTACAACTTTTAAAGTGTATTAGATGCTGCAATCATATTTAAAAACCTTATAATCTCTCTATATAATTAGAATTTTATGCGTAATTGAGAGTGAGAGTCGGAGGTCAAGGTGAGTGTTAATTCTCACACAAAAACTCATCTATAACACAATGACAACAGCCCCCACAGGCAGATTAAGGAAAGTGCCGGAAAATAACATTATTGTTATTATTCCTATTATTGAGCTTAAGATGTTTTCCTGCAAATAAGGAAGTGGCTGAAACCAAATCTGCTTAAATGTTCTTCTTAATGCCTGCAGTTTACGACTTGTTTTTAAAGCTAAAATGAAGATGAAAACATGTCATAAGAACATCTTCATGAAATTACATTTTAAACTACTTATAAGATAAATTGCTTCTCCCTTAGGATGAGAAATTAAAACAACAGCAGCTTTTGAACAATTCCATCAGAAATGATGCTAAAGTTCGGCTGTCGACTTTCTGCTAATGTTTGAATCGGATTCTAAAAAACTCACAAATAGATATTTGTTGTATCATAATAATAATAATTCAATGGTTATTAGTTATATACATTTTTAGAGGCATGTGGTACTCATCACTCACATTAAGATCGGAAAAGGACTTTAAAGTAACTGACAGAAATTGTGATTAACCTCTTCAACCCCAACGGACCCGCCGGCGGGGGCAGCTCCAGCTTCCATGACTGTCACGAGTCTAACCCGGGGTTTCCGCTGGATACGTTTCCGCTGCGCCACGGCACCGATCCGGTATTTCACCGCTGTCCGCCGTCCGGTAATCCACACCTGTTGCGTTTTTAGTGCGCCGCGGTGCGCTGCGACTGTGACGTCACGAGACAGAGCAGTTCTCACAATATTTATATAATAGCGTGAGAACGCAGTTAAATGTATGTGTTTTAAACACAACAATAAACAGATAAACAGGTCAGTGTTCCTAACAAAGGAGAACAAGAAGGTTGGACTCTTTGGATTTATCATAACCACAGTTTTTATAAACAGCCAACAGAGAAGAGATAAAACTGTAAAACCAGTAAAACATGAACAAAATCAAAGCTGCTGCAGTTTACAGTGTAGTTACAGTATGAGAGGAAACAATATAGTGAATGCTAATTTGTTTTTACACATTATGACATTTTGGTGATGTATTTACTTGAAATATAATCTGAAGTGTTTTATTTTGAAAAGTATGCGGAGTATGTGCTTCATTTCCTGTTTAGCTTCATTTGCTCTGTGCTGATTGATGCGTCGTGCTCCGATGTCCGTCAGAAACAGAAGCCATGCGTATATCTGGTGGAGGGCACAGCGGACTCGGTGGAAATGAACACATAGAATAACGTGGAAACCTATCAGCTCCGGTGACGCGGCGGTGACGTAACGCAGCGGAGCCGCATCCAGTGGAAATTGGGGGTAAATATTGTAAAGAATGAATGAAATCGAACAATGACTCTCGGAAAAATTCTAAGAAACTGACCTACAACTGTAGCCAACCCACATTCAGAACTCTAACAAAAGCCTACGTGAACCTACAAGCCGAGCTGAATCCACTGATATACACGTCAGGTATGTTACGTACCAAAACAACGCCACAAAATTAGAAAATACAACGCGGAAAAAGTCGGCAATGATCATGTCAAAAGTTGTTTCAATGTCCAAGTTTAACAAAATCTCACCAAATTAGATAAAAATATATAAAACAACAACAAAAACATTTTGTTCTATCCTGTACTAATGTTTGGATTGGTCTTTGTTCTAAACACTAACGTGATAAATTGACGCTCGGATTAGACAATCATGTTTTTGTGGCCCCGCTGTGATAAAAGATGACTACGGTTAATTTCATGATTATGGATCCTTAAAACTGGTTCTTACTGTAAAATATTTATTGTCAGATTTCTCCTCCAATGCTTCTTCCTTATTCTTTACTTCTCTACCCTTTTCCATCCCTTATCTACCAAATATTACCTGAATATCAACATTGATTTGACATTAAATGCAAAAAAAAGAAGAATTCTACCTCTGACTGCATGTTTGATCAGTTTTCATGTGAATCGTGTTTCTCTTAACTTGTGATTTAATATGTCCACTAAAGATGAAAGAAATACATGTTATTGTGACTTTCAGGCTTAAATTAAAGAACAGTGAACATTCCCTTTTATCGTGTCGTTTGGTTAATTAAATTTGAACAGTGAGATGCAGATAAGAACCAGTGACTGGAGCCATGTTAGGGTGTGACAGGTGAAACATGTCTTATCTCCACTATTACCATCGCTGTGCTCTGTGCTTTTAAAGAGCGTGATGTGATCACAGACAACATCCAAAGAGCTCTTTAACATCACTTTTTACGTCCTCACTGCCTTTGAGCTTCATGGGGCTTTTGAACTGATATCACAGCCGTTGAAATGAAATAAGTAATTATGACTGCAGATTCATTCTTTTTTTTTAAAGCAAATCTGTGCCCGTTTTTAATACAAGAGCGCATGGGAGTTTTTAATGCCAAAAAGAAAAAGTCAGACATTTAAACGACAATCGGAGAAAAAAAAAAAAAAAAGAAGGCAAAGGTCATAGAATTAAAAGGAAATAACAGGAACAAAAAATAAAGTATTCACATCAGACATGGAACCTAAACGCACAAACTCACTCTGAATACACAAAAAATGACAAAATTAGAAAAAAAATACAAAACTATGTGTTAATGCTCAGATTGATTATTATTCTAGTAGTACCAGTAAAACAACATTTTATGTTTTATTTTACTTATTTTTTTTTTTTTATTTCATTCACTGATTTAAAACAAAACAATTTAATATAAACACGTTTCCAAGTGTTGAATGAAGGAGCAGAAGAAGAATAATCTTGTGTAATCTGTCCCTTTACACCAGGAAATGAATTTACAAAGAACACATTACTTTTATGGACAGAATTTCTAGGTGCAGCCAGGGACCGGAGGGGGTCCGATTTAAGAACCTCAGGATTTCATCTCTGCTGTTTGCAGATGATGATGTTCTGTTGGCTTTCTCAGATCAGGACCTTCAGCATGCTCTGGGGCGGTTTGCAGCCGAGTGTGAAGCGGCCGGGATGAGGATCAGCACCTCCAAATCTGAGGCCATGGTTCTGAGTTCAAGTATCTCGGGGTCTTGTTCACGAGTGAGGGTAGGATGGAGCGTGAGATCGATAGACGGATCGGTGCGGCGTCAGCAGTGATGCGGTCTCTGTATCGGAGTGTTGTGGTGAAGAGGGAGCTGAGTCGGGGGGCAAAGCTCTCGATTTACCGATCGATCTACGTTCCTACCCTCACCTATGGTCATGAGATGTGGTTAATGACCAAAAGGACAAGCTCGTGGATAAAGGCGGCCGAAAAGAGTTTCCTTCGCAGGGTGGCTGGGTGCACCCTTCGAGATAGGGTGAGAAGCTCAGTCACTCAGGATGAGCTTGGAGTAGAGTCGCTGCTCCTTCACGTCGAAAGGAGCCAGCTGAAGTGGCTCGGGCATCTGTTTCGGATGCCTCCTGATCGCCTCCCTCGGGAGGTGTTTTAGGCATGTCCTATTGGGAAGAGGCCTCGTGGAAGGCCCAGGACACGCTGGAGGGACTATGTCTCTGAGCTGGCCTGGTGTCGCCTCGGGGTCCCCCCAGAACAGCTGGAGGAGGTGTGCGTGGATCGGGAGGTCTGGGCATCTCTGCTGAGACTGCTGCCTCCGTGACCCAGCCCCGGATAAAGTGGAAGAAGATGGATGGATGGATGGATGGATGGAGAACACAACGTAGAAAACAACAATAGACAACAAAAATATGAATTACGTCGGTCACGTTCCGTTGTAACTCCGAGGTACAAGTCAGTTAATATTCCCTTAAAAAAAAAAAAATGACTGTCACACTTCACATATTTCATTATATTCCCTAAACATAAAGGCTTTATTTGTTCTTTTAAATTTAAATCTTGATTTGGATTATTTTTATTTTCTTTGTTCAGATTGTTCCATGAACTGATTCTTTTCACAGAAACACAATGTTTCATCAGTTTTGTCCTAAATCTTTTGTTTTACAATAAACATTTTTGGACCTTACGTAGACATTGCCATTAAAGCTAGTAACTAATGTTTCTCCAATGCATCTCCATTTGTTCTAAGAACCCCAAAAACATAGTATCTAAGGTTTATTTTCCCAAACTCGCCTGTTTTCCAGAATTTTAGCCTCTGAAAAGTCACTTTCTGAACAACAAACAGGCTGATTTGTGGCCAACTCATGCATATTGATGAGTGGGCGTGTCTATAGACGGGACACTGACTTCCTCCTCCCCGCACGATGACATAGGTCCAGAGGACGGCCCGCCCCCTCCCACCCACTCCATAGCCGAGCTCATGCTGCTTTATAAACACAGACAAAGCGTGGGGGCGGGGCTTTAACCGGTACATACATAGACTGTAGAAAATACATACATAGCACTGCACGAAGGATGCTGAAAGGCTCACCTTCGTGGGTGTGTCTGTTTATATGTCAATCACAGCAGAGAGCTTCCTGGAGGCGTGGCTTCTCCAGCTCAGTGCAGCGTCAAATTCGTCATCAAAGTGGGAACATGTCATCAAATTGTAACTAATGATTGATGGAATCAATGAAAAAACACTTTGGACATGTGTATGAAGCCCTAATAACACTATATGATGTTTAAAACACAGAAAAGTGTAACATGGGCCCTTTAAAATATGTTACTAGTTAAAACCTCAAACATTTACTAGTGAAACAAAATGTTTGTGTTACTAGTAGTACTAGTAGAGCATACTGTAAATTAAAAGGAATTATAACTAAATACTTCACTCTGATTGGTTGGAATATTTTCCTGCAGCCAATGGAAAGCCTGGATTTTCTTTTAACCACCCTGTCATTAGCATTTAAGGCTTGTATATTAGTGACAATTTGTTCTTTACTAGTACTAGTATCTATATTAAAGTACTAGCCTAACTACAGCTTGGTTTCCATTACAGCTTTTTGCTAAATAAAAATGATATTTCTAAAGTTTCTAGAGTATAATTGCGTTTAGAAGGTGTTTCCATTGAAGGTTATTTTGGTAACTGCTGAAATCTCATCCTGTAAAATTTCTCTGCAGGAAGATGGACGCTCAGAATCTCCTTAGAACACTCTGTATTCCTCTGTTGTTTCACGTCTAATGTGGCAGTAATCATTATTAAGTCTAATGATTCTAAAGAAATGTCTGAGTCTCCACTTCTGTTTATACACTATGCCATGTTTTTTCAGAGAGAAGTGGTCATGTGACCAGGTACCAAGTAAATCACATCATGTGACATGTAATTGTGGAAAAAGTGTTTCTGTTAAGCTTTAAAAGCGATACATTCCAATATCAGAGCGTCTGAAAAACCTCCTCATGAAACTTTTGGTGATATTTGAGTGATTTGTCGAAATTCAGGCGTTTCCATCACCAGTTTTTATTAAAAGCTATTTAATTTTTTCACATTTCCAAGAGCAATGGAAACACAACTTATGTTTGATTTGTTTTCAAACGCTAGATCTAGAAAAGATTTCCATGTAGACACTATATTTCCTGACTGCTTTTTCTAAAGCACACTGTATTAGTTTCCCACTCAGTAAAATATGATTGAAAAGACATTTTTGCCACACGTTTTAACATCAATATTTGGTAGAAAAGTGAAAAGCTGTTGTTTTCTGGTCTTTCTTTAGTTGTCTTGTTATGGTGTAATAAACATGGTTCAAAGGTGAAAAGCTGTCCTTTTTCTGAGTGTAGTACTATGGACTCAAGATTAATTTTGTTCATCAGTTAATTATTTAATTAATTAAAAGCATTAAACCTTACCTTCCTAAATTGTAATACCTAATTGTGGAAACCTTTGAAGTCAACTTGTACCGGGATCAGATTTGTATTTTTGGTTTATGTTTGTGGGATGTTATGTTTTAAGTTTCTTCAATTCTAACCATTTTTTTTGGGCTAACTTGCACCAAATTATAAAGTGGGTTAAAACTTTTGAGCTACTTACCCCAAATGAGAAACGATTATTTTTGGGCCACACTTGGACCAAATGTGCTCAATCTGAACCAAGTTGGACAGCCTATTAGAAACTCAGTTTCAATAAATACAATTGGGCTAAAATTGGACCAAGTCGGATGATCCAAGGACAACCACATTTCAAGGACTATATTGGGGCTAAATTTGGAAACATTTTGGCAATAAAAAACCCCAATTTCAACAACTAAAAAGGGCTAAAATTGTACGACGTTGGACGCTCCAATAATAACCTAATTTCAATGACTATATTTGGGCTAAATTGAGGCTAAGACAGAACGTCTAAATGACGGGTGTTTGGTGGGTTATTTGGAAAGTTGTTTCTTGTGGTGTTTATTTGTGATTCAGTCTTTCAGCACATTAAACATTGTTTGTTCCACTATGATAAAACAAAAAGCGATCAGAACTGTTGCCTGACGCAGAACTCACGTCAGGTGATCACTTGACACGGGTGGAGTTGATGGGCTGATCCCAGAGAGAGGTAAGAGGCCTCAGCTAATAAGAGCACTTACAGCTGCAGCTTTAAGTACAGCTGCCATTAGAGGATCATTGCTCACATTGACTCAAGTGTGAAATGATTTGTGGGAGATATAGACAGAGGTAATCTTATCATTATCACAGGGTCATCACAGAGAGGCATGGATCTGGAGAAGTACAAAACTCTCAGGATAATTCTTCTCTTGCCAAAGCCTCTATTTTCTGAAGTTGGGACATGTTTTAATAACGAGAGGCGACTACTTTTATTGTCTGCAAGAGTCCATTTAAAAACCAAGAATGAAAGATGGCATTTCACTTCATTTGTGAGAACTGTCCGATTATGTGTAAAAACCCCTGAGAGCTCCCATTAACACTACTCTGGCCTTCCTGCTGATACTGGTGGCCCCTATCGATGAAGACGGTTTGTCCCACCAAGCCGCCGCCACCTCCCCCCACACACACAAACATCATGTACAGCGAGATAAAGGCTCGCCAGGCTAGAAAAGTTCCAAGCCAAAAGTTTGAGCTGAGAAACAGAAAAGAAGAAGAAAAAGAGAGAAGATGGAGAAATGAGGAAGTTTAAGCTGTGGAGCCCTTTCCCTGAAGGCAAGCTGGCCGGCCATCTGTGCAGGCTCTCTAGCCATGGCCACCACCCCTGGAAGAGAGAGAGGAGATAGTCGGCAGCCAAGGAAGAAGGATGTGGAGAAAAGCAGACTGCTAATACAGAGTTAGAGAAATCAAGGAAGAATTTGATATCTGCTAATTGAGCCGGAATCATTCTTTAATTGTTGAACAATCTACTTTTGAAGAAACACAGCTGACAGTGTGAAGAGAACGACTTGGCCTCCTCCTTCAGGGCGAGACAAAAGCAGTCACTACAGCCTTGAGCGTGAACGGCAAACACCAAGCTTTGCCTGACTGCCACTGACATTGAGTCCACTTTTTAACCAAAAGGATCCTACTTTTGTTGCCTTTTTTCCTTTTACTCCTCTTTCCTGGGAAAATCTGCCAGAGCTTATCCATCGAAGCCAACACATGAACTTTCAATCAGGGATTAGCCGGATTTTCCAATGTGGATCTTCTTTTGTGAATTTGGCCAGCGTTGCCTGTGTCGTTGGCAACGGGAACGTAAATAGAATATGATCCCTGGGCCAAGGGATTGCCTCGCTTATTTCAAAGAAAGACTTCAAAAACAGGGCCCACTTATAGGCTAGCTCCACGAGTTTGATGTTTCTGTGGTTTTGAAGCCTGTGCTCCTCATCAGACCACCATAAAAGTCCAAGAAAGACTGGACATATGCTGCTTTCGAGCTTTGTGTGCGGACAAAAGAAATAAAAGCAAAGGGACCAAGTAGGTTTGAAAAAGGATAGAAAGCAGCTATTTACATTAAGTGAAGTGGTGGGGGAGGGGTTCGGATCGCTGTCCTATAGCAGCTCATCCGTCCAACATCAGTCGATCAGCCCAACCCTCTCATTCCACAGATGCTACCTCTATCTTCATCCTCTGCTCTATCACTATTGTTCCCTGTGCTGACGTCCAGTCTTCGCAGATCTCGATGCTAATCCTAGCTTACCGCACTGGCAGCTCTGATAAGAGAGGCCCCGCAACTGAACAGCAGCGTGTGCGACTCCGGTAGACTCCAGTGCACTATCAGACTGCTCCATGTGGCCACAGGCCACCGCCGATGTTGGACCGAGGTCTATGTGAATGAGCTTTTATACGCAGGAAAACACATGGGCATGAGTGCACGGACCGTATTGAATCACTGAGCCTCAGAAAAGAGTAGAAACACTGCGATACGACAGCGACCCAAGAAGATTTAAACTTCCACAAGGACTGAACTTTTATCTTAAACAAGAACAATGAGCAAATATGCCACCCAACTGAGCATTGTGTTTGTTCTTTAAATGTCAGAGTGAAAATCCCTTTACTTAGAAGAAGACTGGGTCTTTAATCATCCAGCTAACGCTGCTGCTGCATCCATCATTCACTGCTCGGCTTGGCCGTGGTGACAGATTTAACAAACACACAATGTTTATTCAACAGCAAAAGGAGAAAAAAAAAAAAAACTATTCAATGATATGTTCTAATCTATAACTTCATTCTGTTTTAGTCTGGACTTTTCCGTCCATCTGCTGGTACCGTGTACATTTGAGGACATCCTCAGAGTGAGGAATCAGGAAAACCTCCGTCATTTATCATTCCAAAATGACTCATGACTCAGCAAAACCTTCTTCCAATCAACCAGCCTCAATTATCAAAACAAGCGCCGTCAAATGACACAGCCACAGGTTTCAAAATAAAAGTAATCAGACTCATCGGCATCAGAACGTAAAACACAACATGACGTTGTATTTTGAGGGAACCGGAAATACACATGACGTCATTAATATATACTGCTTCGGATACGAGAGTAAGTTTAAAGCTATCATTATTTATTTATAAAGGTTTAGATATATGAACGTTTCATTTAACTATGTATTTATTATTCAAACAATACGTTGATATATCTTAACTTTTAAAAAATAAAAGGGAAGAATGGCTTTTTAACTTGCTTTGTTATGTGTACTTCCGGATCCTTCAAAATAAAACGCCATGTTGTTTTTTAGCTCCTGATGCTGTTGAGTTTGATGACTTTTATTTTGACCAATTTTGTTAGGCAGTGTCATTTGATAAATGACGAAGGTGACAAGTAACAAAGTACAAATACCTCATTACTGTACTTAAGTAGTTTTTTCTGGTATCTGTACTTTCCTTTTCCTTTTTCCTTTTCCTTTTTACTTTTTAAAATAAACATCTATATTTTCTACTCCTTACATTTTTAGCATTAGCTAGTTATTTTAAATACCTTCAAAGATGACATCACAATGTAAAAACATGCAAAATGTTGGTAGTTTGTGTCTTTTTTCTGTTAGACAAGTCCCTTAGTTTTATGGTTAAAATTTTCAAGTTTTTAAAAATGTTAATAAAATGTTTTATTTAGACATTTTATCTATATTGAGTGTTAAATACTCCAGATGTTCTTAAACATATTTAATTTATTTCCATGTACCAGTATTCTACAAGTTCTTAAAAAAATAAAATGTATGTAATTTTCTGGTTGTTTTACTTTTTACATTCAGTAGCATGTACTTTTTAATTTTACTCAATACTTTTACTTTTACCAAAGTGATTTTTCATTCAACTATCTATTAAATAATTATAAACAGTTTCACATTTAATCATAACAGATAAAAACAGGCAGTGGGGCCGTGTGACATCATCAATCACATGATTTCAAGATAGAGGAACACAGGCTCTAAAACTGTAAAGAATTTTTAAAAGTCCATTTAATGAAAATGCATAATAATGTGTTTTGTCAGGAATATATCTTCTAATGCAGGGGTGTCAAACTCATTTTAGTTCATTGGCCAAATACAGAGCAATTTGATCTCAAGTGGGACAGATTTTATGGGAAAATTTGTAATTATTATGCCCTAGTTTACACTTCTACGTATACATAAAATACAAAATATGTAAGAAACCGACCATATCCAATCAAAAAGTGACACATATTAGTCCAAAGAGGATTTTCACTCTAAATTTCCTAGATTTTGTGGACATTTTATGTAATAATTTGAGGAAAATTGAAGGATTTTGTAAGAATTTTCAGTTTTCTTTTTTTTTTTTTTTTTTTTCAACAGTCGAACATTAAAAATGAAATGATTAAAAGCATCAGGAAAACTTTGAGCACCTGCAATTATTGTTTAGTTTCATTTCCACAATGATTCATGTTTTCTCTGTCATTTTTACTTTCTCCTGTGGGCCGACTTTGATGCTCTAAATGGCCGGATTTGGCCCCCGGGCCATGAGTTTGACTCTTGTGTGCAAAGATTTTAAAGGCCAAACATGTAAAAACAGTGGAGGATCCATTAAATTTCTAAATCTGTTTGGAAAGAAAAACTTTTGTTGCGTTAAAAAAGCACAAAACTGACTCTCACTAAAATAATCTTTACTCATATTCACATTTGGCCTCCTGCGATGAAGGGGTTAAAAAACAAGTATTTCAATTTAAATATCAGTACGATTGACTTATTTAAATAATTTTAGAAAACACATTTCACTTACTGCTTTAAGGCCCTTTAAAACATGTAATATTTAGTTTATTTCTAAAGAAAATCAGGTTCATTCATCCAAGACTATAACTCAATCGTCTTCTATTGTTGTCGGTGAAACAGTTTATATCATAGGCAGATGATCGCCATTATACATTTTACCCATAATCCATTTAGAAAGCGCTTAAAGTGCCATGCAATAACATGTGATCCACAGACAAGTACTACTAAATAAAAGATCAAGTGAATTAGAAAATTTCCATTACACACACACACACAATGTTACACATATTGCACAGATTTCTTATGCATGGTCTTCCTCTGGTGCCCTGGGCTGTAGCGTTGGCTTTCCTCGTCAAGTACAACAATCTCATTTGCAAGCAAACAAATAAGAAGAAAGACGTAGCTGTGACAATACCTCAAATTCCATCCTTTCTTCTTTATCTTTTTTTAATTTACAATGCAAAGTGTAAAAATAAACACGGAGGGCTCCATTTAGTTTGGTTTTCAGCTGTGGCGCCAAATCCCTCACCCGGCCCACCACCGCTGGAAACTGTGGGTTGGAGATTTCCCCTGAGGGAGGGGGTGAGAAACACACACACACATGCACGCACACGCACAAAGATAAAAAATAATAGACAACAGTGGAATCACAGGTTGACTCACATTCAAGGGTGGACAAACCATCTGTCGAGTGGAGGCAGACAGGTAACAGGAGGCCAAAAATGGTCCAAAGGTGGCAAAAACGTGGCAAAAAAAGAGTGAAAAGTGACTAAAATGGGCCAAAAACAGTCAAGAGTGGCTAAAAAATTGGCAAATGAAAAGGAAACAGGTGGTATTTAATAGCAAAGGTTTGCTTAATGAGCAAAATGTGGCAAACATTAGTGAAAAGGGGAAAAACAAGTGGTATTTATTGGCCAAAAGCTAGCTTCTTTGAATGAAAAGTGTCCAAAAAAATGTAAAGAAATTGGATAAAAGTGTCAAAAAGAACTTGCAAATATGGGCAAAAAATATGAAAAAGTGGTATTTATTGGCAAAAGATAAGTAAAGTCTAAAAAGTGTCAGAACTTTTTGAAAAGGAGCAAAATACGGCAAACAATAGTGAAAAAGTGCAAAAATATGAAACAAAGAGGCAAAATGTAGGGAAAAAAGGAAACAAGTTATAATTGTTGGGTAAAACACAAAAAATGATGAAACATTGTTTGCAATCTGACCAAATTGTTATGAAAACAAACAAGGAAATTAATGTTTTACGTCAGATATTGAAAGTTTACGTGCCAATGTAAATGAGTTCTTTCACACTTTAGTTCCACGTTACATTTTGTTCCTGGTTGCAAATCTAATGCAATCTAATAATTTAATCGAGAAAGACTTCAGAGGATTGGCGTCTTCTTAAACACGTGTGTGATTCTGATTTTTTCGTGTAATCCCCAAAATAAACCTCCACCATTGTTTTGCTGCAACTTAAAGTTCATGAAAATATCAGAAATGTGTCGAGTTTTTGGGGAAAACACAAGTAATCACCGTAACACTGGATTTCCACTGTTCTGTATGTATATGTATAAGGTCAATATTTATATGTGAAATACCTGTCCAGGGTGTAGCCCCGCCCCCTTGCTCCTGAAGAAAGCTGGAGATAGGCCCCAGTGACCCCCACCACCCTGAAAGGAGCAAGAGGGTCAGTAATCACTTCTATTATCAGTTAGTTTTTTATTAACATCACAACTGTTTTTATCCTCTTATTGTAAACAATAGAGGTTTACATTAGCATCTATAGCATTTTATCCTGATTATTTAGAGCAGTGTTTTTCAGATTGGGGTACACAATGGCACTACAGGGGGTCCTTGAGAGAGAGAGAGAGAGAGAGAGAGAGCGAGAGAGAGAGAGAGAGAGAGAGAGAGAGAGAGGAAAATTAACAAATAAAGTCTCGGTCTCACCTAGGGCTGGGCGATATGGCCTTTTATAAATACCGCGATATTTTTAGGCCATGTCACGATACACGATATATATCTCGATATTTTGCATTACCCTTGAATTAACACTTTGATGCACAAAATCACACCAGTATGATGATTCTATATGTCTACATTAAAACATTCTTGATCATACTGCATTAATATATGCCAATTTTAAACTTTCATGCAAAAAAGGGGATATCACAACTAAGTCAAAGTTGACATAACTGTATTTATTAAACAGTGAGTGGCTCAAACATAAAATTGTCAACAGAAAGTGCACGTTCTGTGCGAAATTGTCACAGAGACATTTCAAAACAAGACATTAGTGCAGGATGCAACTCACATGTCATTTCAAAACACAAAATTAAAGTGCACTTTTTGTACATAATACCACTACAATATTTTAAAACAAATAGTGCCCTTTTGTGCATAATGCCACTAAGATATTTAAAAAAAAAAAAAAAAGTTCGCGAGTTTAACGGTATGGTCATTTTCAACACCGCACAGACTACAAGCTGCGATATATCGAGTATATTCGATATATCGCCCAGCCCTAGTCTCACCCCAGGCGTGAAATGACCAGAAATGATAAAAACTATAAAAATAAATCTATTCAGAATCCACTAAATCAGTGTTTTTCAACCTTGGGTTTGGGATCCCATGTGGGGTCCCCTGGAGTTTAAATGGCGTCACCTAAAATTTGGGAAAAATTAAAACAGATTTTTGAAATTTTGTAATTATCATTCCTTTTTTTAATTAAAACAATGAAACAACTGTATTTAGATACTTTCACTTTGTGAAATATAAATTAACTAAAATACAGGAAAAAATCACACATGATCAAAAACAAAATGGGGTCACGATCCAATAAAGGTATTTACAAAAGGAGATTCTTTAAACAGTGTTTCACTCCTTCATTCCATCATTATGATCTACTGTTGTTTTAAAATAGTTTCCAAAGCAAAATGTTGTAGTGGGACAAAGGGGGGTACTTTGATTCAGAAATAAGAGAAAGGGGGTACATGAGCTAAAAAAGTTTGAGAACCACTGATTTAGAGCGATTAAAAGCAACATGAGTTATCATTTTGACTGAAGAAGCTACTACATGATCTAAAAAGCTACTAAATGATCTATGAACCAAGCTGAATGTTTCACTCCAATAGAAAACAATGGGATGTTTACAGGCAGTGGGGCCTTGTGACATCATCAATCATGTGATTTTAAGATGGAGGACCACAGGCTATAAAACTGTAAAGTAGTCCCATTTTTAAAAGGCCATTAAATAAATATGGTGCATATTAAAGTGTTTTGTTAGGCATAAATCTACTGAAAAAATACATTAAAAAGATTGTTGGCCAAACTTGTAAAAACAGTTAAGGATCCCTGTAAGAAATATACTGAATTATGAAAAGTCATTGGTAAATATGCTTTATTTTTTCAATATCACTAATAAAAGTGTTTATTCATACATTTGACAATGTCAGCACTTTAAAATGAGATTGACTACTTAAATACACAGTAACACATGTTCTTAATACTTGAAAGGACCATCCATACAAGAGGCAGTCACTGTTTAAAATATAAGATTTTTTGCCCCTGTCGACAGTAATGTTATGAGGCTTCTCTAAATATGATCTTGCTTTAATGTATTCTGTTATATTGGTCTAAATGCTTCCATCACTTTCTGAATGGTGAGAAAATATGCAGTTTTCAATCATTATCTTTCAATCGTGGATGATGAATCTTTGCCAAAGGCTTATAAACTGCAAATGATTGCATGTGTGTTTAAATGTGTGTGTGTGTGTGTGTGTGTGTGTGTGTGTGTGTGTGTGTGTGTGTGTGTGTGTGTGTGTGTGTGTGTGTGTGTGTGTGCGTGTGTGTGTGTGTGTGTGTGTGTGTGTGTGTGTGTGTGTGTGTGTCTGTGTGTGTGTGTGTGCATGTGTGGCGTTTCTAATCCCTATATATGGTTCCATATGAGCACTTTAAAAAAAGTGTGTGTGTGTGTGTGTGTGTGTGTGTGTGTGTGTGTGTGTGTGTGTGTGTGTGTGTGTGTGTGTGTGTGTGTGTGTGTGTGTGTGTGTGTGTGTGTGTGTGTGTGAGAAATATTTGTATCAGTGCTGCGCATCACTACGTTAACGTCTCTATTAATCAATCTGCCTCTTCTTTTTTTATTTTATCACCATGCACTGTGTGATGATTGCTAAATAAAAAGACATTTCTGGAATTGGAGAAAGGAGGGGGGGCGAGTGAGGAGAGGAGAGAGAGAGAGAAATCCAACTGTATTCATTGGACCTTAAAGTGTTTTGATGGCTTCTGGGAGCCACATCATATTTACATAGGAATGTGTCATTAACATCAATGGCGGCGCAGAAACTATTAAACTAATAACAATGCTAAAGCCAACAACCTTGAGAATTTGATTAAAGGCCTTTTGTTGAGTTAAAAAAAAAACTCCTTCCATTCTGCAGTTAAAACAAAGGACTGATGGATACGGCTGTGGTTATAATTCAGCTGTCAACTTCCATCCACGCGTCTGACTGTCACATTTACATATCTCATATATATATATATATATATATATATATATATATATATATATATATATATATATATATATATATATACATAGACCAAAGCCAGGGGTCTGAGCGCCTGCAATAATAATAGGGGGAAGTTGTTGCCACACACACACACACACACACACACACACACACACACACACACACACACACACACACACACACACACACACACACACACACACACACACACACACGCACGTACACACACACTCAGCGACAGCCACTTTGTCCTTCATTTCAAATTAGCCCGCTGTAATTTTGAAAGAGGCTGCAGGCATTGTTTGCTTGGCAAAGTGTTGCTATTTTAGTGCATCTTTAATTTTGCTTTAATTGTAAAAGAGTACCCCCCCCCACACACACACACACACACACACACACACCCTCTGCCAAGTGCTCCAACGTTCTGTGTTAATCGGAGGCCTCTGCTCATGTTTGTTTGGGTATTACTGAGCCTGTGAGTGACCTTCCCACTGTGTGTGTGTGTGTGTGTGTGTGTGTGTGTGTGTGTGTGTGTGTGTGTGTGTGTGTGTGTGTGTGTGTGTGTGTGTGTGTGTGTGTGTGTGTGTGTGTGTGTGTGTGATGTGAAAGGAGACCTGGTTTCTTTTTTCTCACCACATCCAATATTTTCTGTTATTTGAGATTCAGGACGTTTATGGTCATGTGTAAAGCCAATGAAAAGCTGACTTTGCAAAGAAGACATCCGACAACTGTAACAATAACAACAAACAATTTAAACTTAAACTAAACTTGAATAAAATAAAATAAAATTGAATAAAATAGGAATTGTGCAAATATATGATGTGCTACAGTCATATTTCTTTAAACTTTTTCCTTTTTTTAAAGGTCTACTTCAGTGGTTTCCATCCTTTTTTGGATCGTGACCCCATTCTGATATGTTTTTTCTTCTTCTATTATTTATTTATTTATCTTTTATCACTAGTACAGTGCCTGTCGGAAGTATGTATTCATATAGTGGGAGGAGCTTAAGTAGAGTTGTCATGGACAAAACAAAAAAAAAAAAAGAAAAAAGGGAATAACAAAACTTCTGTGAATGCAACCTTGTCGGAAATAAACTGAATAAATAAATAAATAAAATAAAAATTTATGGCCAAAAATGAGTATGTGTTTGTAGGTTGGATGTACAAAGAGGTGTACATACTCTGTACTCTGTAGTGTTATAAAGTGGTTTATTTGCAAGTGCAAAGTAAAATAGCGTGTGGGATTTCTCTGGTTTAATTCTATGGGACATGTGCATGATAAATTGATAAATAAAGTTTGCACCAATGTTTCCTGCAAATGTATAATAAATGTCTTCCCCTGTCCTTAGACCCTCCTTCGGCAAGAAAAAACTCAAAAAATCCAGTGGGAAAATTATTTACACACAAACATGTCATGTACATCCAAGGTGTGCATTAGGTTTTAAACATGTGGTGCAATTATCAGCGTTTATTATGTGAAGAGAAATGTGTATGTTTCGCTGTTTGCTTTGAGCACAGCCGCTGCCATTGCCCGCCAATAACTTCAGGAACTATTTGAGTCTATTTTGAACTTCCGTTGTCACAACTCTCTCTCTAAACGTCTCTGTGTGCGTGCAACATGTACATACAAGGTGCGCATTAGGTTATAAACATGTGGTGAAAATATCAGCATTGATAATGCTGTGTTTGCTGAGAAATGTGCATGTTTACACAGACTTTATGGGCATGTGTTCACAGTACATAGCCAGAGAATATCCGGACTACTTTAATTGTGAAAACATGTGTCCAAGCATGCAAAAGACCAACACTCAAATCTCGGTTAAATGTATATTGCATTAAATGAATATCATATGAAGCAGCCAATACACCTCACCTTCATCAGACAAAGCATCCACGCACACACACACGCACACACACAGACTTTCTTTGTATTTATAGATAGATGTTTGTAATACTGTGTAACAAATACACAGTAGCCAGGATTAGTGTAAAAAGTGAAAAGATGTGGACTGAATCATAACATAACCTAACCACTAGAGCGGTCATGGGCTCGTCTGTGAACGGTCACATTTACAGACCTTAGAGTCGCTGTTAGCTTACCAATAAACGAGAAGAGATTTGTCAGCTTTGTAATAAGTGCTGACTAGGCACTGGGAGTGAGGCCCAAGGCCAAGACAGGCTGACTTGATAATAATGTATCATGTTTTTCTGCAGTCAGTGTCTTCTCCTCGTCCTTCTCTCTCTGCTCTGTTCCAGGTGTCGTGAAGCTGATAATGGCAGTTCCTGATCTGTGGTTCACGACTCAACTAGTCTGGAACACTCTGATGTTCTATCTCTCTATCCTGTTCTGTTGGTCCTTCTGTCCACTAACCCAAACCAGTCGACGCAGATGGCTGCCACCTCTGAACATGGTTCTGCTGGAGATTTCTTCCTGTTCAAAGGGAAATGTTTCTTCCCACTGTCAATAAATGCTTGTTCATGTGGATCTTGTTTGGTTTTATCTTTCTTATTATGAATTTTATGTTTTGATAAGCGCATTGAAATGACTTGTAAATTCGCTGTACAAATAAAGTTGAATTGAATTGAATGTGCCAGCTCAGATATTTTTTATACTGCATTTTATTTATCCATTTGTTTTCTTCTTTATTTTCTTTAAACCACATTTTATTTGAACTACGTATTTATATTTGAGAAAGTGAAAGTATAGAATTTAACTGTTTAAGATGGTGTATTGTGTTTTACCTTGAAACAGAAAATAATTAAACATTTTAAAACATATTTCTAATATAACAGTAATTATTTCTTAACAATGACATGCAGTGACGTGCAGTCAGGGTAGGCAAGGTAGGCAGTACCTACCCAAGGGTGAATTGATATTTTGATTATTTGTTTTATTTATAAAATAATTATAAATTATTTATTTTTCAATTTCCGATAGCCTACAATATATATAAGTTTGAAAGTGTCAGCATTTTGTGTTTTTCATAACCCAAATCGCTAAACATTGCTATTTCCTAACCGCTGTAAGGCAGGAGGAGGCCACACCCCCTTCTCAAAGGCACGTTGCTGCTCTGCCTCTTTTCCCATAGTGTGTTTTTGGACGTAAACACGCTATGCTAAATGTTATACCTAAGTTTACAGTGCATTAGTGAATTGATATCACGTGACTGCTGCTGCGGTCTTTGACTTTGTCTTTGCTCCTCATTGAGGCTGTTCTGAGTTGTTGTCATTTTCTCCGTGTTTCTGTGTTTCCAACACAAACAACGGATGCGCTGCCGTGCCATGATAGCTAGCCCCTCAATGCTAACATGTAGCAGCTAGCAGGGACAACGGTCCTAGTGGAGCAGACAGTGTCTCCAATCCACACTGACACTCAGACAGGGTTCAGAACCAAAATGAATAAATCCATGAGTGACAAATGAACAAAGTCAGTGGATAAATGATTGTAGTGGACAGTCAACCACTCTCTGTAGTAGAGGATGTGGGCGGGGCTAGAAGTGCTGCTGCAGATAGCATCGTCTGACCCAATTTATCAACTGTTTTGTAGAAAAACTATTTCAAACTAAATTCATCATCTTCATCAGTTGTTCTGTTTATTTCATGATATCCACAGATATTCTAAATATTTTACACTGTTCAGTTTATACTTCTCTGGAATGTTCTTGACTAAGTGGTGTGTTTTATTTTAATTTTAATACAAAAACACATTTGTTTTAGAAAGTTTACAAAAAATCCAGAACAGCATGAATATATCTTCGTTAAATTTAAGTCTCTGCATTGTGATCAATGCAATCATAATGTTTTTTATTCATATTAAACATTGTGTTAGCACTCAGTGATGAAAATAATAAACACTATTTGTTTTTTAAGCTCATTTATTGTTTTTATTGACTTAGTCATGTACCAAAATCCATTTAAATTGGAAAAATGTTGCTTCTTGTGTCAAATATTGTTAGGCCATTAATTTCGATTAATTAATAACAAAGTGTAATTTTTTAATTAAGAGTCTCACCGCTAGTAAAAACACTTTTCTGCAACTGTCTACAGGACTCCATACCCCACAATGCAATGCACCAAACTTGGCAATATCAATAAGACATTACAATCTTTTTTTTTTTTTCTTTTTCCACAAATGGATTGGAATTATTGATCTCTGATGTTGACAGCATATCTTTATCTGATAAAAATTACCGTCCTGATAAAGTGAGCAAAGATTTAGTCCTGGAATAATAACCGTAATGTGCAATAGTAAAGGCAGGCACCTAGAGTAGCTTTGTTATCCCTCATCCTTTTTTCCAATACAATTAGTAAATTTCACAAAGTGCATGTGGGTATGTTTTGACAAATAGGAGCCGTAGCAAAGCAAGACCCTATTTATGTTTCATTATCTGTCGGAGCATAATTTACAGTCATTGTGAGATATTTAACATTGTTTTATCATACCCCCGAGATATCTTACACACTCATCTAATTAAACACAGATCTGCCCGGTATCCTATTTAAAAAATGTATATATATTCTATATAATTATGAAGTTATGCATTATTTAATATATAAACCCCAAAGCTCATGGCAAGTGGCAATAATTTTAATCAAAAGAAAATGAATAGATTCCCCCTTTCTTGGTCCTGTTTAGGAGCTTAATTGAAGAATGTGGTGACTGGTGTTTGTTTTCCGAGTCTTTCTAATAAAAAAGGGAAAACAGGAGTGAGTGAATTCATGAAAAATATATGTGTAAATCATCCGGATAGAGCTCAGCGTGATTAAACACTGCTCACCAACACTGAACAGAGTGTACGTCATATGCAGAGTTTGCGGGGGGCATTGCCCCCCCCACCCAATTAATTTGAAAAATATAATTTTTCATATAATGTACATTATATACAGATATTTAAGTGCCATAACACACAGTGACTTAACAAAATATATATGAATTTATTAGTTGTTCTTTTAAAAATACAAGTTATGTGACCATCGTCTTCCTGTCTTTAGGTTGGTTCGTCTTCTATTGCGCAATTCTTCTTCACAATGTAAATGGTGGAACGACAATGCACCCAGCAGTTTATGCATGGTACTGCAGCAAAAATGAAGCAGTTTTTTTTGATGAATTTACAACATAAATCTAAAAATGAGGATTTTGAATGACACGGTCAGCCTCACAGAGCTAAAAAAAAAAAAAGTAATAAGAAATCAGGGCGGAGCTGCTTTCTTCTTGCAAATAGGACTTTACATTTTTTTTTTTTACTGTGGTTTTACTGTGTTTTGGACTGAATTATTTTGATCTTTGAATGCCTCAGGGAGATTTTGAGACCACTTTTGATGGAATAACTGGATTCAGTAAGACATGGCATTGCTTTAAAGGTGAGTGCTTTTTTAACATTATCAATTACGTTACAAATCAATTTTTCATTATTACATATATTACAGACCCTCCAGGAAATTGCTATTTTGCGATCGCAACTATTAATGCAAATTCAGCAAATCCCCACTAATTCTGCGTGGCCCTGCAATTCTGTCTAATCACAGAAAATTTCCTAAATTCTAATCAATCTGACTAAATATTCCAGTCGATTTGGCCGCACAACATGGCTGAAATCCATCCTACTTGTGTGTTGTTATGAAATAATTCAAAGGCAATTCGTTTTTTGGCAAATAGACCAGTTTAGACAAAGTTATAAAAAATCTGAACTCATTAGGAAATCCAAACATCCACCTGTCAACTACACCCCCTCCCTACACCACTGATCAAAGCCTGTCTCCCCTCCCTGTCACCTTTGGTTAACTCTGTCATCCACTCCTCCCTCCAATCTGGTTGTATATACCCCTCACCTCTGAAATCTGCTGCAATAACTCCCATTCTCCAAAAACCTGGTTCAGACCCCAGCAACTTCCAAAAACTTTGTCCCATTTCTAATCTACCATTCCTTTTAAAAATCTTGAAAAAAACAGTCAAATCACAAGTCCACTCCCACCTCTCCAATAACAACCTGTATGAGCAGTTCCAGTCTGGTTTCCACCCCCATCACACTACTGAAACTGCCCTACTCAAAATAACAGCAGACTCCGGACTCTTATCCATCCTCATCCTCCTCGACCTGAGTGAGACTTTTGACACCATCTCCCATTCCATCCTCCTCCATAGACTGGTTGATTTATAATTATAATATATATAATTTAAATTGGTTTATCAGGCACACCCCTGTACTGGATTTATTTGTATCTCTCCGGTCGCACCCAGTTCGTTCAGTTAAAAATATTCACATCCCAGCCTTCCCCACTTTCCTCCGGTGTTCCCCAAGGCTCTGTCCTTGGTCCAAACCTCTTCATTATCTATCTTCTCCCCCTCGGCCATATATTCCGGAAACACAACATTCAATTTCCATGCTATGCGGATGACACCCAGCTGTACCTCTCCAGCAAACGTCCTCCCACCTCCCTCTGTGATTGTCTACAGGAAATCAAATCCTGGTTCTCTTCCAACTTTCTCAAACTCAACATTGACAAAACTGATGTTCTCCTCATTGGTTCCAAATCCACTCTCACAAAAGCAAACAGCTTCACCATTACCACCTACAACTCTTCCGTCTCCCCTTCCTCTCAGGTCAAGAGTTTGGGTATCGTCCTTGACGGCACTCCAAACCCACATCAATATCATCACTCAGTCTGCATACTTCCATCTTCGAAACATGAACCATCAACCAACATTATTATTATTATTATTATTATTATTATTATTATTATTATTATTATTATTATTATTATTATTATTATTATTATTATAATAATAATAATAATAATAATAATAATAATAATAATAATAATAATAATAAAGCCTCATAATGTCACAACTTTTGGCACAGTTTTATTATTATAATAACTATAATAATAATAATAATAATAATAATAATAATAATAATAATAATAATAATAATAATAATAATAATAATAAAGCCTCATAATGTCACAACTTTTGGCACAGTTTTTTTTTTTTTAACTGCCGCAAAATCAGGCAGTTTAGGGTACAACAATCACAGAAATTGGCCACGAAGTCCTGGAGGGACTGATATTACACACATTGTGGTTGATGCAATTCTTGTGAAGGTTTATATATATATATATATATATATATATATATATATATCCTCAGGGATGAGTTAAATGCAGAGGACAAATTCCATATATATATATATATATATATATATATATATATATATATATATATATATATATTCTATTGTTTCTTTTGCCCCCTTGGCAAAAATCTCAAACTATGCCTATGTTTTGCACATGTGCACGATAAAGCCGTCAACGCCGTGTACCATACAGAGCGGGACCTTAATGTGAAGGACTGTTGTCATCACTTTTTTAACGCCAACAACATTACACACAAACGCACATTGTTGTGTGCAGTATTGTGGTGGTGAAAGTAGCCCATTAAAATGCAAGCATGTATATTAAAGAGCAGCGCGGGCTCGGCTTTTGATGGATGCTCGTCCGCCTCTGAATAAGTGTGCATATTGATTGGAGGAAAAGGTGAAAAGCAGTTTGACACAATTATTTCTGAAAGGCCCTGGTTATCCCACATGATTTAAAAACCATTTTAAACGCCTGTCACTTACATTTCTTTCTATGAGACCCCAGTGACTCCTGAAAATAATAATTTTGTAAAAATGTCCAGGAGATATTGGATGTGGCAGTTCTCTGTGCAGACGCTACAATGCGTATATTGATATGCATCTATAAGAGGAGATGGAGAGAATCAGAAAAAAACCATTAAGGTGGACAACTGCCCCCTCTGTCTGACTCTCTTTCACCCCATCCCTTCTTCCTTATTAATCATTTTTTATTGACTACTTTTTTTTTTAAAAGCTTCAAGATTTTCTTTGTTTTAAATGAAAGGATCAATCACTCACACTCTGGTTCACTTTACCTGAACATGTGAAAGTGGCAGTTTTATGAAAAAAATCACTTCATAATGGTTTTGCTACAGTCATATACACTCTTTTAGCTTCATTCAGAGGGCCAAAGTTGAAAATGTTCTGCTTCCTCCCTCCCTTGCTATTCCACATTTTGTAAAAAGTCAGCTCCAAACGGGCCAGTTGGATTTTTCTTGCGTTGTGACGTAACATTGCGGAAACTCCTCCTCCTGACAACCCTGGCTCCCCCTACCCTCGAAGAATGTGAGCTCCTCCCTCTCAAACTACCTCACAGCTAAAACAAACACTGTGGTTTAATATAGAATATACATTAAACTTTACTATAATGTACAAAATGTGTTCTCTGCATTTAACCCCTCCCTGGGGAGCAGTGGGCAGCCACGGGTGTAGCGTCCAGGGAGCAGTTAGGGTTAATATAAGGTACTGATCAACATTACACAGTGATGGTTCTTGGAGATTAGAACCAGTGAGCCTATGATTACAAGCCTGCTCTCTTTGCCACCATTCCCTTTATCCACAGATAATATATTTACGTTCATTATATAGATTATCCAGTATATAGATAAATTGAAGCACAGCGTAACGCTCACAATCAGTTCCATTTTTAGTAGCCGCTATACCGACTCATATCTCCTTTGATGATCTGACGTGACCCAATGCGACGCAGCGGTAGGACAAAACAGTGGACTATCATTCATTGACTATTCCGGTGGTTAGAAGAAGAGAGAATGACAAGAAAGTGACGTAGCAGCTCTGATGAGTGTTTGAAACAGCTGACAGACTCCGCTGCTGATGTGATGAAAACACCATTGAGCAGCGTTTGCCTGACTCACAATCACAATAGCTGATTAAATAGCCATGTGTTTCATTGTAATGGGCATTTTTTTTGGCTAAAAACAATAAGAGTGTGTGGATAGCAACAAAAAAAAAATCACTATAGTGATCACTGATCACCTACATCTAAAGCGAGGCATGAAGTCTGTCTACAGACACGCTCACGTCAGCAGCGGAGTCTGTTCGCTGTTTCAAACACTCACCAGAGCTCCTACGTTGCATGAAGGCCCAAAAACATCCTGGTTTTAGAAGCGTCATGAAAGTGATTTTTCATAGGGTTAAAACTCCGGAAAATAAACCTCAATTACTATGTTGTTGGGGTTCTTAGGACAAATGGAGATGGGTGAAAAAAAGCATAATACTGGACATTACCTAAAACCATTGTCTGATTTTGAGTGAAAATGTTGATTCCTCACAGATTCCTTCACATAATCATTAGTAGCGTTAAAACTGTGACTGATAAACCCAATACAACAAAATGAAGGAGCAAGAACAAATGGTTATGAAATGTTTTTTGATGATTACAAAATCATACAACAGCAATTGTCAAGACCACCTATTGTTCAACCTCCAAAGGACAACTGAAATTTCCAACTGAAAGCACTTTTCTTTTGGCTTTGTAAGTTGGTTTGTCTTTTCAAATCGTTAGGTTGTAAACCTTTAAAGACAGAAACAAAGTTAATACCTTAAAGGGATCCTCCACTGTTTTTATAAGTTTGTCCTAAAATCATTGAAATGCACTTATCAGAAGATATTTTCCAAGAAAAAAAGTTTATTATGCACCATATCATTTAATTGCTTTTTAAAAATAGGACTACTTTAAAGTTTTAGAGCCTGTGTTCCTCCATTTTGAAATCACGTGATTGATGATGTCACACGGCCCCACTGCCTGTAAACATCCCATTGTTTACTATTGGAGTGAAGCATTCAGCTTGATTTATAGAACATTTAGTAGATTTTTAGATCATTAAGCAGCATTGTCAATCAAAATTCCAACTTGTGCTGCTATTGGTTGCTCTAAAGAACAGGACAAGTTAAAGATGCCGATGTAAACATATTGTTTACCAAAAGAGGTTTCTGGGCGTGGCCAACTTAAGAATTCTCTCAGGCTGGCCACACCCCTTGTCGCCCAATGGTCTCTGGAGAAGACAAAGAACTCATAAATACACACGTAAACAATCAGTAGATGCCTCTGAGGAAGACTGACAGTTGGCAGTCGAACATATCAGGAGATCAAAGTCAACATCAAAGTCAATGTCTTGAAAAAAGTTGTCTGAATAAATCAAACCTTAAAAAATCAATTAAAAAAAAGACAATGAACTATCTGAATTATCAGTTGGAAAAGTAACGCTGCAGACGAGTTTCACTGTGGTTTACCTCCTTTTTTCTGCTTTCACACAGGTAGAGCTTCTAAGAAAAATGTCATTTGGGATCAGGCCAAGGTGCAAATGGTGGAGAGTCACATGATGCACTTGATCACCAGCAAAGAGGGGCGGAGTCTTCCTGAACCATCAAACATTATACAGTATGTACCAAAGCATCCCAGCATTAAAGGAAACACTAGAAATACATAAACCAATATGAGTGTGTGTATTTCCCTTTCATTATCTTCTCTCTCCGCTGCCATCGGCCTCAGTTGTCATTTGTTTACCATAGCAACCAGATTAAATTAGCAGAAGTGATTAGGCTGTACAACCAAGCACTGTCACTGCATTCTCATAATTTGGTGTGTAAACACTTTGCCCTAGTAGTGCTCTCGACAAGAAATTGCTTTATACATGTGCGTGTGTGTGTGTGTGTGTGTGTGTGTGTGTGTGTGTGTGTGTGTGTGTGTGTGTGTGTGTGTGTGTGTGTGTGTGTGTGTGTGTGTGTGTGTGTGTGTGTGCGTGTGTGTGTGTGTGAGTGTGTTAAAGAGAGATAGATAAGGAAAAGTCAGTCATAATAAAAATATAATTATAAATCAGACAATAGCCACTTGTGGTAGCCGCTGCTGCAGCTACCCACCAATTGGCCTTTTATCTGCCTTTCACTTACACGCACACGTACACACACGTACACGTACACACACACACACACACAGGTACACAATCACAACTAAACCCCCGATTAAAAAAAATCTCAGGTACCATTAGCGAGCCTCTTGTAATGAACAATAAAGAAGCTAACCTCTTCTCATTTTTCCCTCCTTGATTCAAACTAATAAACCCACTAGAATTAACATTCACACTTCATGTAATGAGATGAGGGGTAAGCGGGGTGGGGGTGTGTTGGGGGGTAGACTTTAGTTCTTGATATTGACTGCTCTTGCCCCTAGCCCCGCTTTGCATTTACTGTAATACAGTACTCGCAACCAAAGTGATTGTCAAATTATTTCCTTGTTGCGCGCAGAGATATTTGTAATTAATATTAAAATTAAGCATTGCATTGAAGCCGGGTTGCACATTATTACAAACAGGAGCGAGTAAAAAAAAAAACAGGCAAACTGTGCCTGGCCAGTACTGCTCTCATCTCATTTTGGGCTTAATTTTGTTTGTGCTATCGCCTCCTGTGATCTGCATATACGAGATGCTCATAGTGCTCACGTTTCACTCCATCTTTAACTCACTTCCTCCACGCTCTTATCTCTCCTTCTCATTTACTGTAAAAAAAAAAAAAAACTCTCCTGCTTCCCGTTGTCCCTTTCTTTCACTCCTCATTTCTCTTATCCCACTAATATTTTTCTCTCTCCTGCCCTCCCCTCTCCTTTAGGACATCAATTATACACCCACAGATTATGTTTTCATGGGGTGTCCCACAGGTTTTGGCAGAAATGCAGCATCATTTTTAAATGAGCACCTACTCAGAAAATGAGAGAAAAGGAGGCTGGTGAGTGAGAGAAGAAGAGGGAGGAAAAAAAAAAAAGGTGAAGCAGTGTGAGAGATGGAGAGAGAAAATAGAAAAAGAGAAAAGGAAGCAGCTCTAGGCCAAGAGAATATGAGCAGGTGCAGCAGGGAAAATGAGTGCTATAAACAAGCCCAGGTCCTCGTAATTTATCATTAATCTGGGCGCCGGCGCTCGCACTGCCAGCCTTATTCTGCATGCTGATAGCCATGTCATATTTCTTATCGCAGATTTGTTTATGCTCTTATCCTTGTTTCGCAGGCTTTACACTTACCGCTATGGCCTCGGCTATTACCACGCTGGCATTTGGAAAAGAAGAGAGACACAGTGAGTTTGTGATGAGCCACAACAACAAAAATGATACACGACATGTCACTTATACACGTTTGGATTCAACCCAACAAAAGCGAAATATATACGTTTGACATTCACACGGATCAACATGTGCTCATTTAATCCATTAAACTCATGTATATACACATTTCATTCACACATTCCAGAGAGTTTGCTACTGACAAAACTTCCTGTCAACTTCAAAATAAGAGCCCTATTTACAAAATGGTTAGTCTTCATTACTAACGTACTATCCACTACAAATTCAATCAGTATATACTGTCCACTATATACTATAATTCACATGCATCAACATGTGCTCATTTATTCCATAAAACTCACGTAAACACATTTCATTCCCAGATTTCAGAGATTTTCAGACCCTCCATTGTGCAACTGACAAAACTTCTGGTCAACTTCAAAATAAGAGCCCTATTTACAAGAGACAAGAATATATGCTTTTATTTTGAAAAGGAGGTGTTTGATTTCTAGCTAGAAGCAGGTCGCCGGACCATTTTACATTCACTCACAATGCATCATGGGACGGTTAAGTATGACTAGTGTGCCAACCGTGCATATTTAAAAAATGTCCCCTTATAATATATAAACGGGTATTTCTTGCATAATCAATCTTTTCATACTATCTAATGTTAAAGCACTACATACTAGCGCTTTGATATGACTTTTGTTGTAATTTGTGCTATATAATTAAAGTTGGAAATGAAAATATTAATTTATTTATTTATTTATTTATTTTTTACATACTATTTTCATACCACATTCTAATTTAAACTTAACAAAAGCAAAATATGTATGTTTAACATTAACAAATATTAACATGTGCTCATTTATTTCATAAAACCCACGTAGACACATTTCATTCAAACATTTCACAAAGACCCTCCATTGTGCCATTTTACTCTCCGCTCGCCATGCATCATGGGACTGTTGAGTATGACTAGTGTCCCCATATAGTATACATCCTGGAATTTCTCACCCACTCAATCTATTCATACTATCTAATGTGAACGCACTACATACTCATTTAGAAGTAAGACTCAATATGAGTAGTACGTTAGTGTGAGTAGTACGTTAGTATAAGTATTACATTAGTGTGAGTAGTAAGTTAGTGTGAGTAGTACGTTAGTGTGAGTAGTACGTTAGTATGAGTAGTACGTTAGTATGAGTATTACATTAGTGTGAGTAGTACGTTAGTATGAGTAGTACGTTAGTATGTGTATTATATTAGTGTGAGTAGTACGTTAGTATGAGTAGTACGTTAGTATGTGTATTATATTAGTGTGAGTAGTACGTTAATATGAGTAGTACGTTAGTTATGAGTAGTACGTTAGTATGAGTATTACATTAGTATGAGTAGTACGTTAGTATGAGTATTACATTAGTATGAATAGTACGTTAGTATGAGTAGTACGTTAGTATGAGTATTACATTAGTATGAATAGTACGTTAGTGTGAGTAGTACGTTAGTATGAGTATTACGTTAGTATGAGTATTACGTTTGCATGAATAGTACGTTAGTGTGAGTAGTACATTAGTATGAGTAGCACGTTAGTATGAGTAGTACGTTAGTATGAGTATTACAATAGTATGAGTAGTACGTTAGTATGAGTATTACATTAGTATGAGTAGTACGTTAGTTAGAGTATGACATTAGTATGAATAGTACGTTAGTATGAGTAGTACGTTAGTGTGAATAGTACGTTAGTGTGAGTAGTACGTTAGTATGAGTTGTACGCTAGTATGAGTAGTACATTAGTATGAGTAGTACGTTAGTATGAGTACTACGTTAGTGTGAGTAGTACGTCAGTATAAATAGTACGTTAGTGTGAGTAGTACATTAGTATGGGTAGTACGTTAGTATGAATAGTACGTTAGTGTGAGTAGTACGTTAGTATGAGTATTACGTTAGTATGAGTATTACGTTAGTATGAATAGTACGTTAGTGTGAGTAGTACGTTAGTATGAGTATTACGTTAGTGTGAGTAGTACGTTAGTATGAATAGTACGTTAGTATGAGTAGTACATTAGTTTGAGTAGTACGTTAGTATGAGTAGTACGTTAGTATGGTAGTACATTAGTATGAGTAGTACGTTAGTATGAGTAGTACGTTAGTATGAGTATTACGTTAGTATGAGTAGTACGTTAGTATGGTAGTACATTAGTATGAGTAGTACGTTAGTATGAGTAGTACGTTAGTATGGTAGTACATTAGTATGAGTATTACAATAGTATGAGTAGTACGTTAGTATGAGTATTACATTAGTATGAGTAGTACATTAGTATGAGTAGTACGTTAGTATGAGTATTACGTTAGTATGAGTATTACGTTAGTATGAATAGTACGTTAGTATGAGTAGTACGTTAGTGTGAATAGTACGTTAGTGTAAGTAGTACCTTAGTATGAGTATTACGTTAGTATGAGTATTACGTTAGTGTGAGTAGTACGTTAGTATGAGTAGTACGTTAATATGGTAGTACATTAGTATGAGTAGTACGTTAGTATGAGTAGTACGTTAGTATGAGTATTACGTTAGTATGAGTATTACGTTAGTATGAATAGTACGTTAGTGTGAGTAGTACGTTAGTATGAATAGTACGTTAGTGTGAGTAGTACATTAGTATGATTATTACATTGGTATGAATAGTACGTTAGTATGAGTAGTATGTTAGTATGAATAGTACGTTAGTGTGAGTAGTACATTAGTATGAGTATTACATTAGTATGAATAGTACGTTAGTATGAGTAGTACGTTAGTGTGAGTAGTACATTAGTATGAGTATTACATTAGTATGAGTAGTACGTTAGTATGAATAGTACGTTAGTGTGAGTAGTACATTAGTATGAGTATTACATTAGTATGAGTAGTACATTAGTGTGACATTAACAACACGGCCAAAATCTATAAAGAACAACTTATGTGATGCTAACTATTGAGGTAATACTCACTATAGCTCTCTATTAGCGCTGGGCGATATATCAAGATTCAAAATATTTCGAGTTTCCTATTTTGGCAATATAGAAAATTATAATATTGCCTATATTGATATATTTATTTTTATAGCCTATTTTGTATTCAAATACTCGTTTTAGGAGTCGCTGCTTTTGCTACTTTTCAGAACAGCATAAAAAGCTCAGTTAGATGAATTGATGAGTGCCTCCTAACCTAGATCTACCTCTAAACAAGACACACACTACACAACTCACTCACATGTGCTGTCCCTCATTGGAGAAAAAGTGGCCCATATTGCGCAGTTGTTTGTTAATGAATGCAGTTTGTATTAGCAAAATTAAAATCATTTAAATTATCAAGAATTACATCGTATATCATAATTTGGAGAGTTTTGGTCCTTATAGCCCAGCCCTACTATCTATTCACAATTCTGTGTGCTGATAGACATGTCATATTTCTTATCACAGATTTGTTTATGGTCTTGTCCTTGTTTGGCAGGCGTTACACTTACTGCTATGGCTTCAGCTATTACCACGCTGGCATTTGGAAAAGAAGAGAGACACAGTGAGAAACAAGAATGATACACGACATGTAGCTTATATATGTTTGGATTCAACCCAACCAAAAGCAAAATATATACGTTTGACATTCACTTTGAACACAAACATGACAAAGAGTCACTGGGGCTGTCGTGCGACTAATCAGCAACGAGCCCAGTGCTGAAGTTCCTCCTTTGTAGCTCCAGCCACATCAGATTGGCAGGAAATCATGTCCACTTTAAAGAGGCTCAGATGGGCATCAAATGTGTCCAAATGTTCTGTACATTAACGACACACACCAGATTCATCATGAATTTCTCATATCGGACGACTTCATTAAATCGTCCCATGCAGCCGTGTTTATTTGCATAATAAACCAACTAACTGTATCTAAAGCAACAACATGATCTACTTTGGAGAAACGCTCGCAAAGGCTGCACTGTTGTTTGAGTGACTGTGTCGAATGTTTATTTTTCATCAAAGTTAGGACGATTAGAAAGCAGCCCCCTTCCCTCCCCCTCCATACGCATTTGAATTGGTAATACTGCCTCTTTGTTTACTCTGTGCAATTTACTAATGAAAAATATGTGCAGAAGTTATTGATTCATGACCATAATTGTTTAATTATTAATCAGTTTAGTCTTATATTAGCATTTTTAATGTAGCAGAGAGCTGGAGAAAAGCTGAGACGACGCAGGTTCAAGTTTATTTTCTTCCTCTTTCTTGTGTTTCTGTTTTGTTTTTTTAAATTCCATTTTTGCTGTCGGAGTTAGAAGGAAACATCAAAGACGGATATGTGTGTGTGTGTGTGTGTGTGTGTGTGTGTGTGTGTGTGTGTGTGTGTGTGTGTGTGTGTGTGTGTGTGTGTGTGTGTGTGTGTGTGTGTGTGTGTGTGTGTGTGTGTGTGAAAAGCGAGTGTTAAAATAAGATTGTAGTGTGCTGTGACAAAACAAACACAAACATTCTTTCTTACTTTGAGATCAGATCTGCTTTTTGAATAACTGCGTTTAGGTATGATAAGTGAAAGGAAGGGCACGAGTGAACATGGGAATCTTCAAAGACTGCGGCAGAAGATTACACGAGGCTGGTAAAAGATAGAACAGAAAATACACATTTTTTACACGACACATAGACCTCTTAACAAACAGGAAATTTCACAACCAAAAAAGAACAAAAAAAAAAGGCCCTTGACAGAGAACTGGTCTATTTAGGATAAAACCAACAGGAAAACATTCACAGCATTAATGAAATTACAGAAACAAAAGAACTTTGCGTATATAATGTTGTTGTTAACCAAGGGTCAAAGAAGTGGATCAGTTATTAAATGGAATATGACAACCAGGCGATCTTCAATTTTTTGATTTTTATGTTTTTTATTGTTTGTGTGGTGATGATCCTTTGATAAATTTTATTTCCAGGTTAGGGTTAGCTGTGGTTCGGAGTTGTGTTGACCCTGGGTGACAGTTTCTCCTGAGAGACCGCCATGTTTTAGTTTAGTTTTATTTGGTTCCAAGTCTTAATTTTGTTTTAGTTTTAATTTCTTTTATTTTTAATTGTTTATATTTCATTGTTGTTTTTCACTGAAGGTAGTCGCCCCACTAAAACGTACTAAAAAAATAAAAACAAACATATGATGAGGATGACTCACCTGGGGGAGGAAAGATTTTCTGTGCCGGTGCCTAATCCGAACCCTGACCCTAACCTAATCCTAACCCTGACCCTAACCTAATCCTAACCCTGACCCTAACCTAATCCTAACCCTGACCCTAACCTAATCCAATAAGCAAATAAAACACTCTGTTCACTTTGAAAACAAAAATAAACAAATATATAAAGATATAGAAACTGCATAATCACATATATCTATATATATATATATATATATATATATATATATATCTTTTTTTTTTTATAGCTTATTTTGTATAAAAAATACTCATTTTCGGAGTCACTGCTTTTACTTCTCAGAACAGCAGGTAAAGCTCAGTTACATGGATCACTGAGTGCGTCCTCAGTATCCAGGGATACTGGAGTTTGGTTGGGGGGTGGGACGGCTCGTAGCGGGCGCCAGAAAATTTCCCATATTTACAAATCCAAAACTTGACAGGTATGCCCCACCCCTCCTCCTTTCATCCACACTCAATCACAGGTGCATGGAGGGGTCAATAGTTTGCTGCAGATGCTGCTGCTCAAATGTTTGTAAATCTTAGATTAAATATGCGCTGATTTTTTATGCATTTGTGGCATTAAAATATATTATTTGGGCATTAAAAATAAAATGGCATTAAAAAGCATTACATTTGACTGGAGCGTTCTGTCGACTTTTGTGATTAGATTAAAATAAAAACATGACTGCCATCATGTGATATGAACAGGAAAACTGTGCTACGCAAAAATTGTGGAGTTTCATGGAATTTGTGACTTTGGAGGGCTTAGATATATATATAACATAAATAGTATTTAATTTTCACAATGATTGATGTTTTCTCTGTTATTTTTTTTACTTTCTCCTGTGTTAGATATCATAAAGGGTCCCTTTGAGTTTGACACACGTGTCTTAGATGTTCACAAGTCTTTTTTTTGTTTTGTTTTTTCTGAAAAACGTCTGAAAATGTGAGAATGTATCTTTTTGTTTTGATCTTTTATTTTTGAAGTTTGGCTTAAGCTTGGCTCAGTTCTCTTTCAGCGTGTTTACAACATAAACCCACTGCTTCAAAGTGTCAGAAATGATCCAAACGTTATTTCCAAATGACGTTGGTGCAACAATGCACTCATTCTTCTTATGGACCAAAAAGCAGCGACAGGACAATGATGTGTTCAGCTCATGATGATGTAGTGTATGTGGCTCCTTGTTCTTTCTGAAAGGAACAAAGGTCACTACCGGACTGTCACACCCCAGGGTCAGGTCAAGGAAAGGGCGTAAAGCACCAAACGTATGAACCAAAAAGGAAAAAAAAAAGGTGCGTTTGGTTGTTTTTGATTGTGAGATTCTCATGGTCGTTTATTAACCTTAAATATTACCATTGAGAAAACACAGTGTTTGATATTTATCTCCTCTCATCTGACACGCACCCAGGTGGGAACGCAGGTGTCTTTTTTCTGTGACCAATCCCTGCCATCAGTAGATCAATTCAGATCCAAATAAAATAATTAAAAACAGCTGCACCCACAGTATCCACAACATTAGAGCTTCATCTGTAAAGATCCAAATTCAGAATATTAATATTAAAAAATACACTAATTCATTTTTAAAGATTATTATTATTATTAGAATTCAGCTTTAAATGTTGATATCTTTCATTTATTTGTATTTTTTTCTGCCCCTATCATTGTCAGCACACAAAAATGTGATCATCTGATCCGCAGGCCACTTTATCAACATTCATGTCAGCATTTATTAAAATAATGAAACAATCTGAGTATTATTACAGGAAGAAACAAAGAGTGTCTGAGTATGTTTGTTGTTCTTTTGACCTTTAGGGCCTGAACTATGAAGCTGCAGTTCCTCTTATCGAGCTAACTTCCCGAATAGATGCCGTGTGTGCTGTACTACAATTCTGGTTATCCTCTTACCAGGCGAAAATCACCATGGTAACTTAGGCTGAATGGCAAACCTGGTGTGGAGCAGCCTACGTTATGTACCATAGAGGAACAGACAATTATTCTTTAAAATAACTAACATCCATAATCATGGCTGTTGCTGCAGAAAAAGCAGGAAGGAAGGAATGCAGGCAGGAAGCTGTTGATGCATACAATCATGAGATTATACAATATTAATTCATCTGATAATTAACGGACAGCGCTCTGATCATTTTCACTTTATTACAGCACAGACGTGTTTCTATTCATGTAGTCCGTTTCAGTTTACCACACTTTGCTGCCTTTTTCTCTAAATGTATATGTTTTTTGGACTTGTTTAATGTATTTTTGCTGTTATTTACTGTATTTTTCTGTCATTTTGTACATTAACTTTGGCGGACTCCGAAAATTAAACCAAGGGCCACATGTTTCTCTTCTTTAAATGCTTTCAATATCCTCTTGGACTCGTCCCCCTTTCTCACTGGTGTCCTACAGAGGGATCTCTGTGGGATCTTAAATGTAAACATTGCAGCCTTAGTAATAAAAATGTAGAGAAAATCACAACATGTATAGAAAAAGAGAATAAAAGTGCTACAAACATGTTTTTATATATATATATAGATAATAAATGTGCCCATATTGTTTATTGGTCATACATTAAACACAGATGTTTTATTATTTACAGGAGTAGTACAGGTACTAGGGGTGTCACGATACACAAAAATCACGGTTCGATCCGTACCTGGGTTCATTTTCGGTACAGTATGGAACAAAATGCAAACCATAAATTTGATTGTTGTTTATTCGAAACTTTAGCAAACCAACAATGTATTTAACATTCTACAGAATATGAAAATAAAGTTAAAAAAAAAATACTCTACTGTTGTAAAGTGCTGCTGGTAATAATAATATTCTGAAACCAAAAATACATAAAATATTTAAAAAAAATAAGCTCCTCACAGCTTAACAGCTTTTATCAGCTGCTATAAAAACTCTGATGGCAGTTGTTAAAGCTTTGGTCAGATCTGAATTACTAGACAGAGGCTGCGTGAATGCTGAAGTCAACCTGTGTTTGCACTGAGGACGTTTTCTTTCTTGTCACAGTGATATTCGCACTCAGGTGGTGCCGTTTCAAATGAGTTAGCATGTTCGTCGTGTTCCCGGAAACATACCCGATCTCAGCTGAACACTGCCCTCGTTTTATCCACTTGTTATTCTCCGTTGCAGTATTTCACCCGGAAGCCGACGTGTTAGTGACAAGTTGTGCCAGCTAAGATATTTTTTATACTGCATTCTATTTGAACTAGATTTATATTTGAGAAAGTGAAAGTATAGAATACAGTTGTTTAATATTGTGTGTTTTATTTAAAAAAATTATAATTAAACAAAAAAATTGGTTTATGCGCCGGGCAGTGCATCGTTCCGCATAAACGGGTGTAAAAGAAGAAAATAGAGCAGCTATAATGCTCATTATTTTTGCTACAGAAAGCTAAGATGTTTGCCTCCATCTTATGTTCCAAAATTACCCTAGTGATGTCATTATGTAAACGCTATGTGGGGTCCAAAACCCGCAACTTGCCGCACGACCGCAGCAAATCTATAAATAAATATAGCTAAATATAATACATGATATAAATACTAAACATAAATATCATATAAACCATTGCTGTTGCTAATCAGGCCGACAGGTTTCCATCTTTTATCAGTTTGTCAAAGGTCTTTAGTGCGATGTTGGCCATCACTCACCGTTACTAAGGAAACCACTGAATACTTATCCCCTCTTCCACAAGTTTCCCTTTAAACTGTAATGACCCTCAGCTGGTTCCTACTTAACTGTTCTCTTAACTCACAGCCAGCGAATCTGTTTTTTTCTGCAGTCCTGTCCCACTTTCCACCATCAGGCACACTCCATACTATGCACTACACACTCAATGAGTATATACTGTCTACTATATACTATAGTATGGATAAGTAGGATGATGAGCGTTCCCACTGAAGTATACTGTACTTCCAAGTTTCCCAAGATGCATTTGGAATAGGACTGGGATAAACTATTATTTTTTAAACGATTAATCTAGCGATTATTTTTTCGATACATCGATTAATCTAACAATTTTTCCAGCTCAATTCTATTCACTCGATTCGATTATCTCCCCATTAATTGACTAAAAGTAATTCATACATGTTGAATTACATATCTAAAATAAAAAACATGAATTCCATAACATTGCAATACACATGTGTATTGCCCAAAATTCCAAAATAAAGTTCAGTAAGAATACAAAAGTACAAAATAATGCATTCAGAGTCAGAGGTAGCATTCAATAAAATATAAAAACGTAGTGGGAGTCATGGTGTCCTTCCTCAACCAACAGAATTTAATTCTTACTTAATTTAATTTTTCTTATTTAATTTTTACTGAAAAAAAGTGCATCTTTTAATTCTTCATTCACATGAAAATAACAACAATTTAAAGTAACACACTCAGTTTCCTAAACTCAAAATTCCAAATGCTAATACAGAAAGTGATTTTCCAATTGAAAAATCTACAAATAAATATGGCGTTTTATAATGTTCATTTTTAGTTCAAATTATAATTATAATAATGATGATGTAAATGATCTTGATTGGAACATGAACTGAAAATACAAGGGTCAGTCTTGGTCCCACACTAGGGGGAGATGACACAAAATAATAAAAACTATAGAAATAAATATATTAATGTGCCACTAAATACTGTTTTATTCCACTTCTTTACAAAATCTGATTCTTTAAAATGTGTGTTATCACTCATTTATTCCATCATTATGATCTATATTAACGTTTGGGATTCACTGGCGTAGAGCAACTACTCACCATGACTCAGGAAAAGAGCAAAGCTTTTTTATTCATATTTTGATGTTTGATGTTATGCACTGGTTGTAAGGAGAGTGTGTTTTTTTACGCTTGGCTCGGTGTGTGTGTGCTGCTGCAGCTGATGTCACTGCGGGTGTTTCCTCCTTGTCACGTTGACGGGTAACAGCTACCTTCGACGAACGCGTGTCTTGCACTTTTGAAACTCTTAGGAGCCACTCGCGTTAGTTATTCTCCGGCGCCGCCATCTTTGTTTTGTTGTCCCACCCCTAATTTACAACCTACAACGTTAAAATCACACTGAGGCTAAATATCTCTGTTGATTCTCTGCCTTTGAAAGTTCTGAAAACATTTGAAGTGAGAAAGTGACCAAGTAGAACATCAACATGTGCTCATTTTCAGAGACCCTCCATTGTGCTTCTGACTAAACTTCCTGTTAACTTCAAAACAAGAGCCCTATTTACAAAATGATCTAAAAAAAAAAAAAGCAACTAATGGAAACGAGAAGAGATGCTTTTATTTTGAAAAAGGGATGTTTGATTTTTAGCTTGAAGTCAGTCTCAGGAACATTTTACATTCTGCTCGCAATGCATCATGGGACAATTGAGTGTGACTTGTGGGGTGATAATAAAACATTCTGAAACATTTTGGAGACAGACCCCTTACTGCTGCACAGGCAGTAAAATCACTAGGTTTATCATTGTACCAGTTGTTAGAACTACTATCTTTATCGGGGAGCAAATCTTTATTCCTGGTTATTGTTTTCCATACATTAGTATGAGTAGTACGTTAGTATGACGTTTATAACATGGCTAAACAGGGAACCCGTTTGGATCTTCATAAGAGCAGAAAAAGCAAACATGCACGTACCTGATCTGTGATGACACATTCAAGCACAAACATTCATTTACATATTTGAACTTTTCCCTTCTTGTTTTGTGTGTGTGTGTGTGTGTGCGTGTGTGTGCGTGCGTGTGTCATAAAGTGTTGTTACTTAGCAGAGAGGGAGAAGCTTGTCTTTTTCAAGGAACACCCCCAGAACTAATGTTCCACACCTGTGCACAGTGCAGCTCTCTCTTTATCCAGCATCACAGGTGCATCACATTAATTGTGGAAGAAACCATTTCATTGCTAGAGTGGGAGGGGGGAGGGGAAGGTGGGGGTGAAGTTTGGCTTCTTTTTCACCTCCTCCTCTTCCTCTTCTTCTTCTTCTTTGGCATGCATTCAATCACTCAATATTCACATCTAAATTGCTTTTAGCGTGGAAGGCTTGAAGGTTTTCAAGCATCACATGTGAGTGATATTAAAAAAGGGCCGGCCTTAGAGGGGTTTTATTTACACTGATAGTTTGGACTGAGTCCCAACATGTGTCACGAGTTGTTTTATACGTGTGCACGTGTGTGAGAGACGCAGCATTCACTATAACTACAGGCATGACAGTTTTATTGAATGCATGTAATGTGTGTGATGCTATAGTATAGACATGTGGTAACTGGCGGCCGCCAAAAGTAAAAGTACAAAATGACAAAATACGCAAAACAGAAGCAAGAATACAAAGAATTACAACATTGCAGGAAAATACAGTAAAAGGCAAGAAAAACACAGGAAATACACCAAAAACACACAAAACTACTACAAAAATGAACAAAATTACAACAATAATACATTAACTGTATTAACATCAAAAATGTATCTATCCATAAAAGCAAGGAACATCTGTGTGTGTGTGTGTGTGTGTGTGTGTGTGTGTGTGTGTGTGTGTGTGTGCGTGTGTGTGTGTGTGTGTGTGTGTGTGTGTGGAGCAAATATCTCCCCTACGCAGTATGAGTTCGACCTGAAACTTAGTCAACGGGTTCCAAATACCACGAGTGTGTGCATCTGTTATTTTGGAGTAAATTGGTGAAGCAAAACGCTCAAAACAGTCAAAACATGAATGTTATAATTACGGCTTCCTCGGTAAGAGTGCAGTATTGAGCGCGCCACTTCCAGTTCCGGGTTCATGACGTCACCGTGTCACAGTTTGTTTGGGTTAAAAAAAAAAAAAAGGTCAATATTAAAAACGTTTTTGTACCGCTAAAAGTCATTAAAATTAATATTTCATGGTTATTTAATATTGTTCCCGAGATTCCAAATTTACTGTAAATCTCGGGTCACGGACGTCACTTCCTCCTTCGTCTCCATGACTGTGGGCGGTGGCTGTGCTGACGGTCGTTAGCCAAATATATCACAAACATTCTGATTCTTCAGACAGAGGAATGTAACGTTTTTGTGAGCTGATGGTCCACTATGATTATTGTTTGTTCTGCGCAACGATGAGTGTTTCTTCTTATATTCATCTATGTGCTAAGAAAGATGCTAGCAGCTAAAATGTAAACAAACACACACACGGCTGATGCGCATGCGTGCGCTCACTACGTCGAGCTGTACATGGTGAACGCACACAGAGCCGTTGAGAGAGAGTTGCGACTTTGGTGTTGCAAAACGTTTATTTTTCATGGTACTTTCGGGTCTCTCTCTCTCTCTCTCTTTTTTATTTCTCAACAACTTGATAAATTATGTGCATGACGCGTGCGCACGTGTGAGAGAGATAACGCACGGAGGAGATAGAGGTAGACACACACACATTATGTGCATGACGCGTGTGTAAGAGATAACGCACGGATGAGATGGAGACACGCACACACCCACATTTATTCTTTTATCTTATAGTTACTGGTATTCTCATTGTATTATTATTATTATTATTATTATTATTATTATTATTATTATTATTATTATTATTATTATTATTATTATTATTATTATTATTATATTCTTTGTTATTGTATAATTTTACTACTATTGTATTAAAGTTATTGCTATTGCTTTTTCATTATTAATATTTTTCATTATAGTTACTGGTGTTCTCATTGTTTTATTAGCATTGCTATATTATCATTATATTACCTTATAATTATTTAATATTGTTTATTATTAATATTGTTTTTAGTGCATTATTATATTATTTTGTTATTGCAATTATTACCATTAATATCATTACAACATTACTTTTATTACTATTACTACTTTCATTATTAATATTATAACCCTATCAACATATTTATTATTATCAGGGCT